>NC_044354.1:17456237-17551237 GCF_007364275.1 Archocentrus centrarchus | reverse complement strand
TCCTGCAACTTCTCTGCCCACAAGTTTGTCGTGTGTGTGTTTTATTAAAGCCACCTTGTCCTCAGCCATTTGATTCCATGAGGATGGAAGTTACTGAGCGATTCAGACACTGAAATATATCATTCTCTTTTCTCATTTAAAAGCATAGAGAGTATCGTTAATTTATAAGAATGTTATATACCAAAAAAAAAAAAAAAAAAGTTTAACATAATCGAAAAATAATCTCAGTTTAATGGCTCAGCTGACTCCAAACATAATACTGGAGTTCAGATTTATAGTTTAAACGTCTTCATGTGAGGAACAGATGAAGTCCCAGGAAGAAAAAAAAAAACCCAAACCACCACTCACAGCCCACATGGGCTGCATTTGTACTGTGTTCATCTTCAGCCACATAAAAGGAAAGCTATTTTCTCGATTCCTCCTGTGATCTGTTGACAAATTGAAAGATGGTTAAAATACAGGTTTTGTAACAAGTTCATTTGAATAAAAAATAATCATATATTTGTTTTTACAGGATTTTGTAGTTAACCGATAAGAAGAGCAAGCTTGTTTTCAAAATAAAATATTTGGTTTTCAGTGCAACAGTGTGTGTTTCTTTGTCGCTGACTGGCGCGTTAAGACCCCTGCACCTGATCTGTTTGTAGCTGGTCTGGGGCCACGGCGCTTTTAAGACAGCTGTAAAAGGCTCTCAAAGTCTCCAACACATTCATCAACGTCAGACACCGACAAGCCGCTATTTAGTGAAAGTGTAACTGCAGCAGTATATCTTAGAGCAGAGTGGACCACTCAGCAAACACAACAATGGACCCTTTTCCTTGCTAATAACCAATCCGAAATTGGTTAAAGTCTGACAGACGATAGCGAAAAAAACTATATAAATAAAAATAATAATAAAGAAATAAAATAAAATAAAAACGACAAATTAGATAAAGATGAATTTTCGTTCTTTAACATTTTTTACAGGCTAATAAAATGTTCTTTGTTGTGCATTGCTGCACTTTAAACACCCTTTCGTGGAGAGGTGACGTGTCATTATCGTTAATAGATTTTCTTCATAGCCAAAATATTGATATTTCTGCTGTGTACGATTCCCAGTCCAACATCGCTGTTGCATCATTTGATCGTGTATGCTTCTCTTCATTTAAATTTAAAGTAAAATCATTTAAAATATTTAAAGACTTTCCACATCCTTCAATATAATTTAAAATGTAATTAGAATACATGTTCTGCAATGCTGCATTTCTAAAGCAAACAATTATTAAAGGCTCAAATACTGTGTGACAGTCTGAGTTATTATCAGTTTCTGTTGCAATTAAATGCATTACTGATCGCTGGTTTTAATCGATGTGTTTCCACAGCTTAACAAAAAATGATAGTCGACACGGAATAATGCAATTTGAAAAGTCTAACTGTACACAGCGGTGGAATACGCTTTAAAGTCGATTGCAGCTGCTAAAATCTCTGGTTTAAGAATGGTCATGGGAAAGCTGCTCGGCTGCGCCGTGGACTGTGGGCTGAGAGCAGAGCTGAGGAGAGAGTGAGAGAGAGGGTATGAGGCGTTTCTTGTGCCAGAGGGTCCCACAACGCAGAGCGCCATCTAGCAAACTAAGCTAGAAACAATGACAGCATGGAGGGGTCTGCGAGAGGAAGGCTGCCTTTACGCAGACAGCACACAGGGGCGCAGAGGGACGCCACAACAAAGCAGCGCGGTTTAGCGCTCTCAAGCACTCCAAACAAGTTTACTGCTTGTACATGAGTGAGACACTATTCAACCAAAACGGATTTATTAGTGTTACTGTAACGTCTGCTGCTTTTTACTTTTCCACCGAATCCAACTTTAAAGGACATCGGAGGGTTCAAAGTGGCAAACCAGCAGATCAGTGGTCAAGCTCAAAATCGGGGAACTTTTTATTTCAAAGTGGGGGACGGCTGCTGTCTGTGCCACTTGACAAAATCACTTGATGCTATCACTCTTAAGCTCCATCGCAGCGTTTTACTCGGGATATGTATCTGTACCAAAAGCAAACAATGCATCTTCTGTCGAGGGTTTAGTTGGGAATCAATTTTATACATGTAGAGAGAAGGGGAGAGATTCCCTACTGCTGCTGAGTTGTATTGAGAGGTAGGTCTTTCGGCACATTAAAAGCCAGAAAAAGCAGACCCCTGTGTGCCAGTGATATGCTTCTATGGTATGACACCCCCCCCCCCCCCCCCCCACACACACACACACCCCCCAATCAACTTCACCGCAGCCATTATTTCATATACAAAGACGGAACTAAGTCGTGTTCCCTGTAACATTATTGCTGATAATGATGGCGCAATAACAGCAATAGCAGTTACAGGCACATACAGTATAAGCAGTAATAATGATGAGTAATAATGATAGCAGTGGTAAAAGCTTGATCGCGAGTATGGGCACACGCTCTATTAGTGCAGCAATCAATGCAGAGCTATATATCTAAAATGATCAAGCTTCACTGTTCTTCATTCAAGCAGCGGCCCCTGAGTCCACACAAGAACAAAAAGGTGTGTGTGTGTGTGTGTGTGTGTATAGGTAATGTAAACAAAGCAGTCCATCTCACTCTAGAGTAATATTGCATTTCTATGAAGCTGTTAACAAATTATTTGAAAAATTTTAAAATTAAAAAAAAAAAAAATATATATATATATATATATATATATATATATATATATATATATAAAAGCATCAAATTTACGCATGACACATTACCTTATATTTTTATCCCTCAGTTCAGTGTTTCTATCCAATTTATTCAGTTGAAATGTACAGCGCACATACCATTATATTCATACTTCTTCCGTTTTTTTTTATTTTTGCCTTAGAAGTAAATCCTTGAAATTCTGCACTATTACCAAAATTGTAGCATAGAGCCTAGTAATCAGAAAATTATAGGCTTGCTCCATAGCAAAGCCCTATTTTGGTGCTGTAAAGAACCATCTCAGAAAAGGTTTTCTATCTCTTCAGCATTATGGTGCTGTAAACAACCCCGCGAGGTTACGTTAAATGCTTCACATCAGCAGCATTAAAAGGGACTTTCTGATAACCACTCTGGCTTCCTTATTTTTTAATTCATTCACTATTTTATTTGCACGGATCAAAGCGAACCACTAAAAGGGAAAACCTTGGAGACGACTTCCTTTATACACCTAAACCTCTAAGATCCACTTTTTAGTCCATGTTTTATTTTCTGCTGCGCGTTCCGCAGGCCATGCCATAGTATTGAGACCCCACTTTATATACCCGCCTCCTGCGTGGAAAGGAAAGAGTGAAGATGTGACGGGGCGTATTTGAAGTATGACGAGCTTTGTGGTCCACTTCTTTTCATTCCCTTGCCTCAAATATACGCCCGCTTTCAAATAAGCCTCTTTGGCAACCCCATGCCGACCCCCCCCCAGCACACACACCCCCTGCCACCTTAACATGAATGGGCGACTGACCTTTAGGGCCGTGTCCACTCTGCGGTCCAGTTTTATCCAAATAAGCCTTCTCCCCCCACCCTGCCTCATATGGTGCCAGCAATTCTTTACTGATATCATCAGCGGATGCAAATGAATTTGGACGGGGCGGGGGCGCAGGAGGGGAGGGGGTAGTGTTGGTGATGTAGTCATGGACAAAATACCACACTGACTGCAGAATGCTGCATGTGGAGAGATGGGAATATTGAATACCCCGCCACCAGAACCATCCCAATTCAATATTGCAGAAAAAAAAAATAAAAAAAACACATTCCTATTCCAGAAATCTTGGCTGTAAAATACCACCAAGAAAAATCGCCATTCAAATGAGATGCGTTTATTTCTGCCTGGCCTTTGAAGAGAAGAGAGGGGTCGTGTCACTCAAACGAAGGAAAGGGCCACTGCGTTATAACCACCACCCCCCCTCCACTGCCCCCCCCCCCCCCCCCCCCCCTTTTTTACTCTCCCCTCTTCACTCGCTCAGACCGACCCCCACTTGTCCCCACACAAGCGCGCGCACCGACGCACACGTACACACGCACATTTACACCATAGCAAGCTGGCTTTGGGGGCGACATAGAGGCTAGATTAGAGCTTTGCTTCTTTAGTAAGGGAGAGGAGGCACTTCTATAATCACAGCGGCGGTATGTGGGGCCACAAAGAGTTTGCAACCACAGGGCGACTGGTCTTCTGTAGAGTGGTCCAAACCGTGGGCAAGCAAAAAAAAAAACAAAAAAAAATTGAAATAAAAAAAAATTTTTAAGAAACTATATCCAGCATATTACTAGGATCAAAACGCAGTGGTTATGGTGCGTGAAGAGGTTATTAACCTTCAGAGCACAGCAGAAGACCACTTCTAAATCTCCAAACAGCATAACTCTAGCATAACCTGATTTAAGACAATTCACCACGTTAACATGACCAGAACGAGGTGCGAAGTAATTATTTAGTTTGTGTAGAGACAGCAATGCATCCCTTGTTGACGATTTAGAGTGTGTTTCTGCACGCCTGCTGGCATCCCCTCTCTCCCTTAAGCGCAGTAGTGTAACGTGGACATACAAATTTGATGGATGGTGCTGAGTAAGATGGAAAAAAAAAAAAGACATGTATTTATCAACAAGCCTCTGAGGTGGCTGGGAGAGAGAGAGAAATAGATCCAACCATGGAGACTTAAGGGAGTCAATGGGAAACCTTACCACTGTCAGGAGCGGTTCCCAGTGGCATACATGAAAAATACCCTTCAATGCTTCGTTTCAGTTAATCATAATAGACCTACAGCAGCCTCTCAGAGCAATCCAGGTGAACACCGATAGCAGCAATATGAGCTGGTGCAAGTTTGACAGTTTAACAGCACATAACTGATAGATAGATAGATAGATAGATAGATAGATAGATAGATAGATAGATAGATAGATAGATAGATAGATAGATAGATAGATAGATAGATAGATAGATAGATAGATAGATAGATAGATAGATAGATAGATAGATAGATAGATAGATATGTGAAATTAAACAGATGTGAAATAATCACATTTGCTCATGATTCGAAATGTGCTCTGTTCAATTCAGATAATGTGTTTATGATTATCTGCATATAATATGCACTCAGAAAAAACAAATTAAACCACAACAGACACACTTGCGTAATATAGAAATGCAACATACAAACAAAATTAGTATTATTACCCAAATCCCAAGCAAATGTCTTTCGCATGTGTTTCGGGGAGACGTTGGATACCTGCTAAAAAGCTTGCCAATTTATTGTCAGTGGATAATATAGCAATAGAGCACAGAGAGTATAGGCTCAGTGGATTATATCTTTACACGCATTATTCTGCTTGAGTGACTGGCTGAAAAAAAAAAAAAAAAAAAAACCCACACAGGCAACAACAAAGATTGGTCAGGCATGAATGCGGCCTGTGTGTTTTGTCGTTATAACATATTAATCCATCACACCAGGAATTGGGGGCTATTTGAAAGGTGCATTTAATGAGATTTTTGTGGTTTATTTCTCCTTTTCCCTAAAAGTAGCAACTCACATACAAATTAAAAAAAAAAAAAAAAAAAAAAGAGAAATAAAAACACTTACCCAAAAATGTTTTTTAAGGAATTTTCTTTCTTTCTTTCCTCCCCCCCCCCCCCCCTTTATCCAAATTTTCATTTTTGCATGTAATGCAGGGAAAGTGGGTCACCAATAAATTCTGTCACAGCACTGATGTAATTGCAACAAAATGTTGCTGAGTAAAAATTGAGGAGCTCGCTGACTGCGGTGGCACAGTCACTCACCATCTGGAGTGTATTAGAAAGAGAAGCCGTAAATATTGCTGAAAAGCCCAGGCGTTATCAGGTATGTAAGCCCGGGCCTTGCTGCACGGCCTCCCATATGTTGACATAATCAGACTGTTGGGATGTCTATTAAAACGTATCTGAATTTAATAAATGAACACAGTAATTAAATTCAATTTGTTTGTGCAGGTCTCACAATGATTCCCAGTGCTGGTATGTTTACATTTTTGGAGTAGTGGATTATGATGGGATGAGATGCTGCATGGCTCATGGGATGTTATCACAGTACTGATGTTGCTGTTATGTTTGGAGCATAAGCAACAGGTTGGCTGGTTTCAGTTCAAACTTTCCCCAAATTTCCCCCTAAAAACAGAGCGTCTCGTTATTATAAGGGCCCGCATCAATCATGATTAGCTGTCTTTGTCTGTTATAAAGGTAAATCTTTGCCACTGAGAAGGAGGTAGGAGTTCTGCTCTGCTCTGCTACATCCGATTCAAGCGTTCTCCCTTTAAAACCAAGCATTTCCTTTCAGACCATCCGGGTCTCCTTTTTTCCTGGTAGTGGTTTATTCCACACGTGTAAACACCACCATCCGTGCAAACAAGGGTTAATATACTGTACACACGCGGCACACCAGTGAGAAAACCTGCACTTTGTAGTTTAATGCCACTTTTTTTTTTTATTCATTTCTTGGTCATGACAAGCCTACAGATGCGTATATATGGACACAAAGCCACACAAACATAGAAAAACGTCCATCCTCTTTCACTTTTTTACATATATACATATATATTTATATATCTATATCCCTCCTCCCCTTTCTCTCAGACTTCTCTCTCTCTTTCTCACTCACTCCCCCTGGCTTTATCCGTTTCAGTCCGAGGAACACACACGAACACTGAGCAAAAGGAACACGCACACACACATAGTCAAAGGAAAGGGAGAGAGGAGGAGATGAATTGACAGAGGGAGAGAGGGAGAGAGAGCGTCAAAATGAGCCTTACTTTTTTCCTTTTTCTGCCATGAATCTTCGTTTATCCGTCGTTGACAGAGCTTGACTTGATCCAACCACTTCTTCCTCAGTGCTAAAAAGTCCGAAGTAGTGCGCTTTAATTAATATATTTCTGGGCTATGTCCCGAACCCAGAAGCTTTAGAGAAGGAAGAGGAGTGCAGATTGAGACATATTGAGCCCGCTTTAAAAGGATCATTTCATCATGTGGGAGGTTGGGACACACAAAGTTTGGACCCGTGACTGGCATTCCGGAGAGACATGCATATTTTAAAACAACAAAGCAAGACAGAGACCGGGGGCCCCGGGGTGGGTGGGGAGAAAACTTGGAAAGAAGTTACTATCAGATGAACAGCTGTCATTGTTGGGCAAGACTTGAGCCCATATTAAGATATAGCCATTTGGGGGAGAAAAAAAGAAAAGAAAAAAAAAGAAGAAAAACAACTTGCTCAAAAGGTTTCATTGACAGTCTCCATATTACCCTCTGAAATCTGAAATCTTTCAATTTAGAATCGACTCGTTAATAAATATATTCATTTTCTGTCAAACCTACACCTAACCTAATTGTTAATGGTTTCTATACTAGAAATAAAATCCAGCACAACTTTTCAACATTCACATATTTTGAGATTAGTTTCTCGTCTTTGGCAGCGTTAAATCCGCACGTTACTTTTATCCACACATTATGGAGCAGTCGTAAATAATAACCTGAATAGAGGACTGCTTTACAGACGTTTAAAATCTGAAAAAAAAAATGTGGCACTGCATTAAACCAAAAATATCAAAAATCATCATGGAAAACATCCAGCTACACTTTAACTAGAAATACAATTAATAATATTACAGTGAAGCACATAGGCTCAAAATTGTTTTTTATCCTAAAATATTTAAATCGTGGCAGTTAAGGTTGCAATTTAAAACGTCTCCCACTTCTATTTTGTCAAGTCACACACAATTGTATCTCTCTCAAGTAAAGCCAGTGTGCTTAGCGCTGTCACTTCTGCACAGCTTTTACAACATCACCCCCTCCTTTTATTCTCTGCTTTACTAGAAGGTTTTCTCTCTTGTGCAAGGGGTCCATTCGTGCAAAAGGAGTGGAGAGGGCATAAATAAAAATGTGTTGGCTGTGACGAGAGATCTGTCCGCTGGAAATGAAGGGCCAGGGGAAGAAGACAAAGGGGGGAAATGTATGCAGTGGTGTAGAGCTGGATATCTCTGTTAGTTGTCAGCGTTTAGTCCATGGCTGTGGAATGCTAATGAGTGAGGTCTCTCTCCCTTTCTCTCTCCCTTTCTCTCCTTCTTCTTCTCAACCCACCACCCCCCACTCTCTCAGGGAGAAAAAGCGGATCGATAGCTGACCCGATGGTTTTGGCCAATGCTTTATTTATCTGGCCAGGCAATGATATTATCAGCCTTGAACGTTATATACAGCAAACGTCTTCCTAAATCAACACAAAGGGATCCGCTTACACAGCGATCCGGGCTTTTTCACAATCACCTCTCTCCCTCGGCCAGTGGCGCACGCACACACGCGTACGTACGTTGGTAGACACACGCTTTTACGCACAGGCAGACAAGGAACGAGCCCGCACACATACATACTTCACAATTATATATTGAAATCCTAACATTTGCCTGCAAACACAGTTGTGACAGTCCTGAAAGACACGCGAGTGCACACGCGCGCGCGCGCAGGGAGGCGCCCCCTTCTGTCACATTCACAACTAGGCATATTCCATACCCCGAAGGGCTGGATTTGATCCATGGCTTAAAGGTTGCCTATGTGGTCTGCGGACAGATCTCTGAACAACACATTGTAATCACACGATACGCCTCTCCCCATTGACTGTGCACTCTCAGCACAGCTAGAAACGGACTGTTTGCAGAGATACAGCAAACACCTCACGGGAATCCGTTTAATTTGGACATTCGTCCTCACCGTGTGCTCCCAGCCATTTTGCAAGTTTGTCTTGTCTGTGCTTGTTAGACCCGGTGAAGCACTTGTTGTCCTGTGTTGTCGTCATTTTTACGCACGAGACAGTATGAGAAATAAGCCGTGTCATACTTCAGGCCCCTCCCCCCCCCCCCCCCCCCCCCCCCCCCCACTCCCACCCCATCATCTCCCACCAATACAAGCAGCGGCTGTTTAGAAATTGCTACTGTCTCAAACAACAGTATTTGTCAAATGTGACCGGGGAAACCAGGCTACTATAAGTGAAATGTAGTGACGTGTGACGCCAATAGGACATTTCCACTGCTGCATAAAACCACTGGTTTGCACTGAGGGTTTTGGAGAAATAGGCTCGCTGACAACTTAGGATAATAAATGTTTCGCTTTCAGACAGATATCTCAAACGTGAAATCGCACCCAGCTGCTTGTGTAAAGCAAACAAATAGCCCCCCGTGTTAGGAGTCCTCCACTTGTGGTTTGATGAATGAAACCAGACAAAGGTAAATGGTTATTTAACTCATTTCGTAGTAAGACTTTGGTAACCGGAGTTTCCGAAATTACAGAGACACAAATGGAGCCTAAAGTGTACAACACATCTATCTCCTTTACCCAACGCAGCTATGGTCTAATCTGACAGTGCATTTAGTTTTCTCTTAGTGCACTTTCTTTTGTCTTATAAAAACACACACAGCATCAAACTTTCATTTAATTAATACTAATTTTGTAATCACATCAGGACACAAGACATTTGTTGATAAACGCCCGATTGTAAAATTAAGAAAACATCGCTGTTGTTTGACGCGTATTATTTTAATATTTGAAGTGTTACATAATATACTAAATTAAGCCTCTGTCAAAATTGGTACACTGCGTAAATACAAAATATTTTTTTTTCCAAGAGTCCTCATGTGTTTTGCTCGCACAGCCTATACAGAAACGTTAATTGGGAACACATGCCACCATTTTATCTGTTTTTGAACTGTTGCTTTATATAGCCTGCAGTGTAACAATTGTATAACAGAATGCTCTCAGCAAGAGGATAAAAGATAGTCACTCTAGAGGGATTTTGAATACATTATGTGGAGACAACCAGCTGAAAGCTGCGTTTAATAACCCAGCAAACCGTTTAGACCAGAGCTACATAAAACAAAAGCATTCTGAACTTCTTTGATGACCATGGAGGATCCATATTAATTTTCTTAAAAAACATAAAATAAATAAACATAAATAAATAAACAAATATTACGGACAGTCCGTTTCGTCATCCAGGAAATTATCCTCTGGATTATTTGGAAAAACAAACAAATAAAATTGCACACACACACACACACACACACATACACGCGCACACACACACACACACACACACACACACACACACACCAAAGAAAAATTGGCTAAATAATAGCAGCGCCATGGTGCGTTTTTAAGGCTGCATTTTTGCTGGTTATGTCTCCCTGTTTTTATTTTTCATTTTATTTGATTGCCTTTATAAAATGTATCTCATTCTGTCTCCACCAATAAAATAAAGACCCAATCAGCTGATTATTCTGCAACTTTCATCTGACCTAAGGTTCGGGGAGAATCACGGCCACAACACGGAAACAACATCCAAACTGAAGATAATTTATACGTGTACAGTATCTCAGGTGACAGCAGAGCGCGTGGCCCAGTGACAGGTTCGAGAGAGGTGCAGTATGCAGAAACAGACATCAGTCATAATACTAAGACAAAATGTTTTCTGTGAGAGAACAGCTCAGGAGAACCTAAAGCAAAACCTACCAATAATTCGTACATTAGCACCAACTAATGAATACGTTAATACTGAAGCCTTTGAACGAAGCAAGCAAGCAAAAAAACAAAAAAACAAAAAACAAAAAAACAAATAAACCACCGGCACAAATCCCCCCTCCCCCAGTCCTATAAGGTAGATAACATATGGCAATATCAAATTCAGCCATTGTAACGTGCTACATGCAGTTCAGCTCCTGTTCTACTGTCCCTCATCACTGCCAGTCAGCAGATGAAGATGTGGGCAATATGGCAGACAAGCAACACGTCTGATGATGAAGGGTGGTGGTGGGTTGGGGGGGGGATAACAGGCAAATTTAATAATTGTCACACCAAAACCCCATTTTCTACCTCATAACGCCTTCCAACTTATCACATTTTATCACTCTAGGTGTTAGTGTAATGCGGTATTGCCAGTGTGGGTAGATTCAGGTAAATAACCGGGCTTCCTTTGTCACTTGGGGAGGATATGGAGACAAAAAAAGAGAGAGGACGCTTGTCAGAAACAGGCCAATGCAAGGACAGCAACTCGAGGTAACCCATCTAACACACTGAAGACTTATCGATGGACTCATTACCCTGAGCGTATGAGGCAAAGCAGGGCTACATCTCTTTGCCTCTTTCTAGTTTTCCTCGCGGACACACATGCGCGCGCGCACACAAACACACACATACATACATTTGACTTCCTCCCAACGCATTTCTTCTCTCATTTGTCTCAGCACTGGCTCCAATAGTCTCTCTACCCCCTCTTTCTTTCTTTCTCTTCCTCCCTCCCTCCTTTCTCCTCTCTATCCCCACACAATGCATCACACTCGGTGTTCCTATCGACTGGCTTACATGCTGTAAAATACATTTTCCAGATTGATCACGCATATCACAGCAGCTTTGCAGCGGGGCCTAACCCTTTTGCCAAATGACGCCCACATCAATATTGAGGCAAAGCACTATCAAGACAGAGGTTTTAAGAACGGGGTAGAGGGGAATATTGTTTGTGGAGAATCACCTTGATTAAGCCACAGGAGGAAGGACAGAGGTGGCTCTGTGTGGTGCGCAGGCTTCCCTTGCTGTCTGGGAAAAATATTAAACATTAATGCGCTCACAGGCTGGCAGAGAGCTCACGGCTGTAGTTCCTCACGTATAGTCTCTCTTCCGTTGCATCCGCACTGCCTATGTCAGTGGGTCTGTTAAAATGTAAGGTATGCGCCGATTGTGTAATTACCATACGAAATCCGTGCACCTCGTTTTCACTGTTAGGCGATTTAGTGGCAAAAAGTATTTAGAATATGTGTCTGACTCAGTAAATGTTGGGCTTTACTTGCGTTTTTCTCAAAGAAACTGGAAGCGCACAGAGATAACATGTTCCCTCAGATGGCATATAATAAGCCATAGCATCTTGACATTTGCTTTCATGAAAACGCTTGAGAATGAGACATCGTTGCCTATTTCTTTTTTAATAGTACAGTCACCATCACACAACTTCATCAACCGACCCTTCTGCAAAAAGCTGCATCATGGAGTAAGCAAATTGAAGGCAACAACCAATAAAATTCAAGAAACAATGAAAATTTTCAAGACGAAACAAACAAAATGTATTTGAAATGATATATTAAAAGTGCTTTTGATTTTCATGTCTCTCCTCTGTGACTGATGATCGACTCCACACGCACTTATGGTCCGGGTAAAGGCGCCCCAGACGTCCTGGAGTAAAAATGTCAGTAAAAATGTCCTGGAGGTCAGTTTGCTGCTGTTGCAGGTCCATCGTATCAATTGGGAAAAAGTTCAACCATCAGTGGTGATATTGTCATAGCGATTAGACTGTTTCTTATTTGTCTAAATTTCTTTATTTTTCTGTTTTTAAATTCTCACTTCAATTTTAATTCTTGGAGAACATAGCTTCGACAACATATATCGCACTCATTATAAGAAGCAAAAAGGTTATATCAAAAAATTATTAGTATAGAATCACAGAAACCCTGGTTTAGAACCAGAAAAAATACAAAACAGAGAGGTACATAGACACAGGACAATTCTTATAATTGCTTGGAAACATTATTTTCCCGCTAAGTCTTGATTCTTTTTTCTTACTGCGCATATGATGTTTTTCATTTTATTTGTATTTTTTACAAAAAAGTAAAATAAAGACTAGTATTTTACAAAATGAAGAGTTTTGTTCTTGAAGATGAGAGTGGATTTACACAGGTGTAAAGTCCAGTTCCAATATTTTTCTGTACATAATGTATTCCATCACAGTCCCAGAAGACAGAAAAAAAGTAATGTCTTCCAAGTTTCTCAGAAAAGGTCCTATATATAGTCTTCTTGAAGGAGGATGGGGTGAGGGGTGCTGAATTTTGGTCCTTTTTTCCTCTCTTTTTTTCCACTTTCATATAAGGATCATTGGATGGACATGTAAGGCCAGTTGAAGCTGCTCCCGGATAATAGCATATCCCTGATGAGGGTTTCAATAGGAGTTTTACCTACCAAACGGACGAAGAACAGCTGCTCGATTACCGAAGAGGAGACGGTGCGCAGAGAGGGCAGCCGCAGCAGCAGCTTCCCAAAGCGGCTGGGCTGGTTCGGGTACTGGCTCCTCACGTACTCCTCCAGGGCGCACTGGGATTTCTCCTGTAGACTCTCGATGTGAGCAGCGTCCGACAGGCCGCAAGCGTCTGAGGAACACACACACACACACACACACACACACACACACACACACACACACACACACACACACACACACACACACACACACACACAATACACTGTGGTTAGGGTCTATAAGCTCTGGGGTACAGCACGTTGTGGATAAAATGCCTTAATCTGATATCGTTGATGTCATAAATTTAGAGGAACAAGTCAAACAATAATAAATGTATGATTAAAATTATATTCCAAACTATGTCAGACCACCAAGCACGCAGAGAAACATACACGCGACAGAAACAAATCCACATAGTCCTGCATTATCTTTGAAAATGATTTTTGAAGGTGTGCAAAGGTTCGTATTGCCGATATATTCGCTGAATAGGCACATGGTCACTTTTTGTCTCAAACAGGCTTAGCTTTGGCAAGTGCACACCTTGCCATACCTAATTTGTGTCCTGCAAAAGCGCTCTGGTTATCATTCAACACCCGCCATTATGTGTTATTGACAATGTGGAATGAACAAACACGCTGCCCAAACATGCTACATCACAGTGAGCGAGTGGGACTGTTATAGCCTACAGAACAAACAAGGGACTTGCTGCTGCAGTAGGGGGATGCACAGCTCAGTGGACGATACCGCTGCCTTTCCTTGCAACAAGCAACAAGAACATAGTCCTAAATGTCATGTAAAGTATTTCAGACATGTAGAGTAAGAAGTGGTGGGCAGTACGGCAAAATACGAAAGGTAGGCTACAGGCCTAAAGGCCCCTGCTCTTAATGTCTGGACTCTTGGGATTCAAGTATAAGGAAACATAAACGGCACTGATGAATCTGAAATTACACTAGACGTAATGTGACCTAATTACTCTGTAGTAAGCTGTTAAGTGATTTTGCCGCTCTTCTCTCCATAGACCACTCTTGGCCTGTTTTTCGATGGAGCCTATAGGACAGGGCCCTAAAAGCAATCAAATTTATTAGAGGAGGTGAAGTCAATAGTCACAGAGAAGCGACATAAAATGTCAGAAAATGAGCCTGTGCTCCACGCAGGCGAGACGAGTTAGGTGGTAACTGGTGGGATATGTAGCCACGCTTCAATACGGGCAAAGGCAAATAAGGCTTGAATCAGTCTTGTTAGTGTCTTACAGGTTTTAATCTCTTGTTTAAAAAAAAAATCTGTTTTTCTCACAATCAGGGCATGCGTACTGCGCTGCTTATAAACGTCTAAACGCAAACAGTGTAACCGCTCTCACATATGATCCCACATGAAGGTTAGGCTGTCCTTAAAAGATCCTGTAGTAAGGCGTGCTTTTGTGGAAACTACTAAAGAACGACTGCTTTAGTTTTAAGCACTATACATTTAGCGCTGGACAGGGACTTTAAAGCCCATTCTTAATTTCTCAGTGCTATAATTCACTATGGCCAGACACAATAACCTTATGAACCCGGGGGCAACGCTGAGATCTCGGGGTGATTTACTGTGACCCTTGTCCGGCCGGTCAAAGCACCATGTATGCAAATCCCTCTGGATTAACGCTGAGTGTCCCTTTTAAAATCTACAGCAATCAATGGGGCTGAAATTAATTACATTAGGAAATATCTTGTAAAAATCTAATACTTGGCGTGGATTTTGCAATGCAGCCATATAGGGTGTTCAAAGCATTGCAGAAAATATGTTGCATATGAACGAATGCATCAGGAGAAAGCTGGTCAAAGACACCCCATAGCTCTCCATAAGGCCCTGTCTGCAGCACTGCACCCCATAACCTCAGTAGACTGGGAAACAGGAAAAGATAGCTTCCAGATTCGCAAATGACTATTTCTGAGTTAGCAAAGGCACACACACACACACACACACACACACACACACACACACACACACACACACACACACACACACACACACACACACACACACACACACACGCCACAGTGTGCACATGTGGATAAGGAGTTAATGCAAGACAATGATCCTGAACTCTTGTGGAATAGTTTAGCCTGACCACTATTATTTATGCATCGAATACTGACAAGTCGGGTGTTATTAAAGGCAAACAATCCACGCTGATCTTGGCAAAGTGCCACATGACTTTCTATAGCCGACACCAGTTGTATCCTATCAAACTAACTAAATGATCTGTTAGAAAACATGGAGGATGTTAATGTGTGTATGGAGTTTCTCTGGGTAATCTGGGGTGAATTACTGAAACGCTGTGCAATAAAAAAAGGGGACATAGTCAGCTATGTCACTACACACAGCTACATTACAGGATGTGTGGGCTAATATTGAGCAAAGCGAATCTAAAAGGCTGTCATATTACCTAAAACGGTAACTGAGACCAAATACGTATTGTTTGTCTTAAACATATATTTACTTCCCAGTAAGCCACCAAAAATTGGCGTATCAAATTAACCAAACTGTCAAAGCCCCAAACTGAAGTAGTTATTATGGCTTCTGAAACTAAAAATACAAACAATTACTAAGTTCTCCAACTGTAGGAAAACCTATGTGGTAATGTTTTCACCAAAGAGGAAAAGTAAAGGCTGACGGCGGTTTCGTAGCTTGGAATACAAACTCTGAGTTCCTTTTTTGTTTGACTTTGGTGAGCACTGAACTTTTTAGATAATTTCAATTCTGATAATACGCAGCGAATCACAGTATATTCACACTGTAAGATATTTTAATATGATGTGGGGGGGATTTTGTGATAATATAATAAAAATAATAGAAGGTCATATATGATAATAAAATAATAACGTAATTTAATTAAATATAAAAGAATAGAATATAGCCATAATATAATTTAATATGGAAACAGTAAAGGTAATATATATATATGTGAAGCTGTAGCTCTCAGTGAAGATAATTTAATAATAAAAAGGCCTAATTATCACTGAAACACACTAAAAAACAAGTGTAACCTCCTTCACATTAAAATGTTATGCCGCTTTCTAGGGATAATGAATGTGCCAATTATTTCAATATAAAACCAAATCTGAAAACCACAATAAAACTGAATATTTTATTATGTGCGTGCGCAATTGTAGATGATATGTAACCTAAATACAGAATTTTGTGATGGGCCCAACGTGAGACAATGAGGTCAAAACTTTGAGGTAAGTTCAGAAGTACTTTGAGGCCTGCAAGCGAGTTTAGACTTTCCTTTTTCCTTCCCATAATCAACAGACTCCTTTGACATAACAGGCCTACCGCCAGCAAGCCTACACGACTAACTCCAAAATAGCATCCAAATTATGCATCGAGCATAAATAAGGACCTTTATAACCTCGCCCCAGTCGGCCGTCAATGAAACAATGAACTACGCAAGTTTTTTTTTTTTTTTTTTTTTTTTTAAGAAAAGCTGCTGATTACTTTTCAAAGCTGTGCAGTGAAAGAAACTATTCCCAATAACTAATAAAATTAATCGGTTAGCTCTAAGTAATCAACAAACACTCTAAGCAGCAGTGTTGCTCTGTGTCCTACAGAAGCGATCCACTGACACAGCCTACTAGTCAACTTTCATCAGCTTTTTTGTTCTCAATCTGCTAAGGATTATTTCCTGGCCCCCCAAGACATGTGTTTGCACACGAAAAGCGAGGATAAAAGCATGCACCGACACTCATAAGTGCATCAGCTGTCATATATCACCCGGTGATAGACTATTTAATCTTTACGCTCAATTATTTGACACCTGTTCCAAAATTTATGGAGGCGAACAATTTCAGTCTCGGTTCAGACATGTTCAGAAAACTTTAAACTCAACAATTATAAAATATTTACACATGAGAATGTTAATTATCTCCTTTTAAAAAAGCACTGAAGTGAGTGATGCACTTGAAAAACTTGATGCGCTTACTCAATCTGGATTTGTTTACACGTCTTATGCTGCGGCTACAGCTGACATGGAATTGCATGTAAGTGGATATGTAGCAAGCTGTTGACAAAATAGCTTTCATCGGCAACACAAACATCTCGTAATCTCAGATTTGTGACCAGCCTAAACCTGACAGCTATATTCTTGATGCCACAGTGCTTCGCTTTAGGAGCCTGCACCCAATAACATTAGAACTAGGCCTCATTTGATTTTAGGCATGTTTTTGTGTGACATGTGGAACACTCACCTGATGTAAAAAGCACGATGGCTTTGAGGCAGCTGTACTCTGCCGAGTCTACGTGCAGGGTCTTAAGCTTCTCCACTTGCTCCTGGAAGATCCGGATGTGATCCATGAAAGCCACGACGCGGTCCGCGGACATCGGGGAGGCGTGGAGGCCCGCAGCGGCGAGCAGAGGGGCAACATGCAGAGGCATGGAACACTGGGCCGCGTTAAGCACAAACAACTCGCTCCACGTCAGCCTGAGAAGGGACACCTGGTCGGTGATCTGCAGGTCGGGAAAGAAAGGGATGTTTCTCGCCCACTCCACGGCGCTGAAGAGCAATCGAGCCGCCAGCTCGCAGATGTTCTCGATGCCCATGATATTGTTGGGCTGCATGCACTGGCTCCCGTACCGGGACGTCGGGTAAGGTTCGGCCCGCAGCAATAACGAGATGTATCCGGACAGATAGCAATGGCCATTCAGAGGGTCCCCGTTCGTCAGTGCGTACTGGCCTGGGTTGGGCTGGGTTGGAGGCATTCGTCCTCGCTGAACCGCTGACAAAAAGAAAGAAAAAAAGAGGAAATGTGCATCCAGAACTGATAAAGATTGTTCATGAGTACTACAACCATGATGCAAGCTGCAGCTTGGGTGCTTTTCCTCAGTAAAAAGGCATGCACTGAAATAAAAAATTCAGCACGCTTTTCAAAACATATTGACTACTGTAGACTGATCGTAAGACTGTAATGTTTCACAGCAAATTATTCTATCGACACTATAAACATCTTATCAAAACAGATATGCTATGTCCCTCATTCCTCGCACTGCATTTGTATTTAGGGATGTAGAATATACATTAGGGCTGAATGCAAATGAAAATATGTCCTCTTTTAAACACAAAACACACACATTTTTTGTTATCCAAAAGTAGATTTAGCAATTTATCTACCATGGACATTTTGAGGCGTAATTACATGTTACTTTAACACTGCATTTACGTGGAGTCTTGTTTTAGAAAAATAATTTTTAAAATCGGCCAAACGTATTAGAAATACGATTGATAATTACTGTTAAATGCAGGCACATTTGCACATTTTGCCCACATCAAGGGCTCAGCTAGGTTTAAAAGGATTTCAGCAATTGTTTAATACTAAAAATAAAAAAATAATGCAAGTCAGTGTACATTATGCATGGGCTTGTAGTGTGTACTGCAAATAATAGGCTTAAATGGAGGGATGTCTACATAAATTGGAATCAAACACCTGGCATAGAGAGCAAAGTTATAAGGCCTGTAATGCACCAAGCTAAACAAGGAGCCACGAACAACTTCAGCGACGTTATTTAGCGTGTTTGAGCTGTCTAGTCAGCGTAAGGAGCCAGAGAGACGTGGGTTTGTAGTGTGTTCGTCTTACATTCACACAAACTCGGGTTACAAATCCCACTGTACAATTATACATTAGTAAGCTGCAGATACTTAATGGTAGGGACTATTAGCCTTGCACACTGTACACACACATACACACACATACTGTATACACACACACACACACACACACACACACACACACACACACACACACACACACACACACACACACACACTGTACATACACACACATACACAGAGACAAACATAGCAGGCACACACGCACACACAACCACTCATCTGCTCTAAAACCTATACGTAAAATGGGCTTGTTTTTACTTAATGCCTTTGCTTGCAAACAGTACAGTTTAGCCTGCGAGAAAAAACAAAATAAAAGGGTCAGCTGGACGAGTCGCTTTGTTCAGGCGACCTGCCTTTACGAGCATAGCTGCTGTGGCTGCACTGGCCTTTTTACCCCTCTCTCAGACTAACCATTCATGCAAACATCCCTCTCAAACATGGATGGAGACTGCAGTATGCCCAGCTATATAGCCTGTGACCTTAATGCAACATGGCAGCTCTGTTATTCTGCAACTAGGATGATGCGTAATCATAAGTGGGCTTTAAAAATAAATATTCACCTTCCCGCCGCATCCCCACTTTTAAACACTTCTTCAGCCGACAGTATTGGCACTGATTTCGGTGGTGCTGGTCAATGGGACAGTTCCTATTGGCACGACATGAGTATGTTAAGTTCCTCCGTACACTCCTCTTGAAGAAACTTTTGCATCCCTCGCAGGTGAACTGGCCGTAGTGTTTGCCGCTCGATTTGTCTCCGCAAACCACACATTCAATATGCTGCTGACTCTGTCCAGAATTTTGACTCCCCTTGTCCCCGGCCGTTCCCGGCGTGGACGGGGGTCCTGGCTGGCTGGGGGTCTGCGGAGTGTGCGGCGCCGCGGACGCCGCCTGCTGCTGCTCCCTTGCCGGCTGCGCTGCTGGGTTGGGGCCGCTCGGAGGTCCGGCCACGTCTTCCTGCGGATCTCGCCAGACGCTAACTACCATTGCCATATCTCGGCCCCGGAAAGTGCTATAAAGCGAAATGATCGCCGATGTTTATGAAGCGTAGAGGAGAAAAATGGGATCTCAAAAGACGGGGCAGTGCAAAGTCAAATTGGAGCACGCAATCTCATATGGGGTAAGAAGGAGAGTACAACGCGATCAATACATTCAAAATTCAGGAGTGCGATTGAATAGGCACCCGATCAGGATATGCAAGTATCGGGAGGCCAGTTCCAAGGTAAATTGCAGTCAGCCATTCAGGAATCCCTAATCTTGTAGGAAAACCCGAGTCCAGACGTAACAAATTGCAGTTTGATATAAAATAGCCACAAAGGGAAGGCAGGAGCGATTCACATGGACGCAGGAACGAGTAGAAAAAAAAGAAGCTTTTTGCTGGAAAGACTCGCGATCCAAAGTGCTGCGGAGATAAATTCCTTTTTCTTTTCTTCCCCTTGCTCCTTTACACTCCCGTCTTCGTCGTATAGGAGGGGAGGAAAAACTGAAGAGCTGGATTTTTACATCTATATTCTTAAATAAACCTCATCATCTCGCCAGGCAGCGAAAGAAAAGCGTTTCGCCGAATGAAGTGCCCATGTATAGTTTCACCTCTCTCCAGCAGGAGGAATGGAGATACGAAGAGAAAAAGATAAAAAAAAGAAGAGGAAAAACACCAACAACTGATAGAATATGCAAGAAGAAGGAGAGACCCAAAAAATGAATGCGCTTAAACGGGAGGACCAGCAGAGCAATGTTTCCGAAACGGGGGATCTGCGCGAATGTCTGTATATAGTGAACTTTGACACTACTATTGAAACTGACACGTTTCTATGGAGATCGCTGCGCCTTATATGGTGCTCATGTCAAGGAGCCAAGAGAGGGGCTGCTGGAGACTGATAATCAAAGGCGACTGACTGGCCAGAGCCCTGCATAGAGGAGGAGGAGAGGAGGAGAGGGGGGGAAAGGGAGAGAGAAAATGGGAGGCTAAGGTTATAGCCAAGCCCTCTCTTTCTCTCCATTGGTTAGAGTCCCCCTCCGTTCATTCACTGCAAAAAGTGTCCATCCCAATAAGTCACTAGGTCTCCTGTTCACATGTTCAAATGTTATTTTTTTCTGAAAATGCAGCAAAAGAAAAACAACTATAGTTGATAGAATTCCCCTTGTTTCCGATCGTACTTCGAGTCGTTTGCAGAATATTTTAGGAGTCGATATCTTGACATAAAGCCAAGCACGCGGGGAGATTAATTTAGTAATTAATAGTTGATGCTATGGATTTTACAGTGATAGATCGATGGGCATTAGAAACAAGTAGAAGCATCTCTCCCCTGGATAGAAGATTCAGTCTCCCGCTTCAGTTCCAGTACCGAACTGACTGAGGTCTGAGGATGGATATTTTTTGCAGTGTTGCCATCGACGACCGGAGGGGTTGGGGGGGGCTCTGACAGGCACAATTTACATTGAGCTCGCCCCGCGCTGCTATTTACTTTGAAACCTGATTAGTATGGGCCGTCTATTGTCACCAAAAAAGAGGAAGAAACCCTGGACAGAATAGCAAAAAAAAAAAAAAAAGAAAAAAGAAAAAAAAAAGCGGGGTAAAGGAAAGAGTGGACAAAGATTTTACGCACGACAAATAAAATAATTAAAAAAAATGTGCGCAGCGGCGAAAGGGGGCTTCTGCTTCAGAAATTCCCCGAAGTTTCAAAATGGTTTGTCTCGGACTGTTATCTTCATTATAGAATTAACGGATGTCATTAATGTTTTGCAGTGGATTTATATTTTCACACGCTGTTTTGTCCTTGGCATGCGCATTGCGGTACGTCGTTGCCTGTAATCGGCACAGTCTCGCTGATTAAAACTTAACGTTTAGTTTAAACCAGTTAATAAGAGAAAGAGAATGTCAGTGGGAAGAATGATGCATAAAAGACAGTGTTATACAAACGGGATGCCTTGCCAGCGGCCGAAAAATCTCTAAAATTAGAGCGAGGAATGAGCAATATTCAATAATTACCAAGGTCCTATAGTCTCTACAATCACTGTGCCGGTGTCATATTATGTCTTAATAATGACAGTAATTCAAAAATGTGAAGTTACTGACAATTTGCATGGGGATTCCGGCTTTTTTTTTTTTTTTTTTTTTTTTTTTTTTTTTTTTTTTTTTTGCATCAGGGTTTCTGCAGGCTTACTGCCTCTCCAACTCAAAAATGTCTGGATCGCGCTGCCATCTAGCGTACATTGTACAATTACAGCCTGATATCAATGCATCCATAAGTCATCAAACATGCATTTTAAATCGTAAAAGCTTATTTTAAAAATATAAAAGTTCGACTTTTGCCCATGTTGTCTTTTATCCTTTTCTTTTTCATTGATGAGGTGATGACACGTACAATTGTTTTGATGTTAAGAAGGTATAATTAAAACAAGAAAACTTTCAAGGAACATCAATAAATATGTGTTATTACAGCCAAATAAATGTACTTTCAAAAAAATACTCTAGCATATTGATCGCACGCAATTTAAGGTTGAAAATAAACCCAAACCGTCTCCGTACATCTCCAAAAACATGGTAATACCTTGCTGAAAATCAGTAACTATCCATAATACGTATAATTATTGTTTAATTAAATAAAGTTGTTGTAAACAGAGCTTTAACCTCACCGAGATAATAGCAGATATAAAGGAGCGTTAATATGCAAGTGCCCCCTTTGTAAACGCATAGGAGGGATGGGTTGTTTTTTAAGTATTCAACAAGAGAGCTCTCTCTCCCGTCCCTGTCTCGGACACTCTGCTGAAACTACCCGGCCATATCTCCAGCTCTTTGAAAAGGTGAAACCAATAAGATTAAATCGGACAAAGATTTTTTTTTTTCTGTAAGTGTATCATTAAGATTTAACTCCACAGATTGGAAAGGGTCTCGGCGGGAGAAGTGGAGAGGAGAGTGAGAGTGAGAGGAACAGCGAATGGGAGCAGGGTAGACGCTCTAATAGAATCTGGGAATCGGCAAGAGTAAAAAGGAGAAAGTGGACGGCAGGACATTAAAAGAAGAAGCACCATCGACGGTGGTTAACAGCAGCGGAGCAGCTTTCTGCGTGGGCAAACCAGACACCGATAAGGCAAGTGCACTATTTATTTCTCACTTCTTCTGCCCTGCACACGCATGCTTCTGAAAACAAGGATAAAATTCTCTGAGTCCCGCCACACGAGCGCTTGCTTTAAAGCATATAGAAGTCCGGGTCGTGTCAAAGTCACAACTTTTTAACTAGTGCACAGTCTCATTTCTCCCTCCACGATAACGGCGACGATAGAGACTCGTTTCACATTTTCCCCACTGATTTGTATATCAGATGGCTGTGATATTAGTGCAGGCTGGTTGGAGTACAACTAAGCATAGGAGCCCTTTTTGCTCGTCCCGTGCACTTCACCTGCGAAGCTGTTTGTTGGTTGAACACATAATGAAAAGATCGATAACCGTCTGTTTGTCTCAGCGATAGTGTCACCGGATTAAAAGACTGATCGAGAAGCCCAGGCGTTTCCCATCTTTTACACTCTTTTCCAAGTGCCAGTTTAGCCAGTATATAACGAGCTGCATATATTAGAGATTCAATTAAATATACAAAAATCAAATAAAAATCAGTACTCCGTTAAGAAGTTGTTATGCACCAGAAAACATTGCTGTGAGGAAATTTAAGGCAACATGTAAAATCTTTTTTTTTTTTTTTAATCTTTTTATCAAAGCAGCACTATCGATGTGGGGAGTGCAATGAAAAGTGATATACAATAAACGATGAGCAGTGTGGGCCAGGTTTAACATATTCCAGGACAAAACGTGTGCCAAACGGTTTTATAAAATAACCTTGCATAATAACATTTAACCTAATCCTCCCCTGCTGAAATAAAGTTCATGCTAATTAATACTAAATGAGCCAAGCAATATTTTTTTTTCACGTGCTGTACCTCAGGTTTATACTTTTTAATCGTGCAGAAAAATACGCACGCCTCTATAAAATATGAACTCATTGAAAACCTCTAAAGAACGACATAATCACATCATCAAACGATGTCATTCAAGTGATCGATGCATTTGCGCGTTATATAGCAGCAGTCTTCCCTAAACTTCAGTGTAATGGTTTCCTTTGCAACAGATTATGGTCTTGAAATAGACGAGCCTGACATTTTCCATCGCAATCAAACTTGAATAAACCACAAATAGAATTTCTAGGACTGTTTAAATTTCCCTTGCATGGTAGTTTTGTCAAAGGACCTTATTAGATAAACATTTGTAAGAATAGGAAGCACATTACGGTTTTGCCAAATCTGTGATCAATAATGCCCTCTGCACACAGACTTAGACTTTGAAAAGCTCGCTAAATGCAACTTTAACACAGCTGAAACCAACAACCAGCACAATCAGTTGGGAAAACACTGAGGTCATAAGTGCAAGGCTCCCTAATAAAACACCAGATGACAACAGGGATGCATTTCAGAGCATTTAAAACGATGCAAACTGATGTAGAGATTAAAAACAAAACAAAAAACAAACAAACAAAAAGAAAAAAAAAATCCAGGTCTGTTTATTATTGATTGTGTGTACTCTCTTCAGAGTTTGTAGCCGCAGCATATTCAATAAGACATTGTATGAGCTTAGAGGTTGATTCCCTTTTCCAGGGGCCTCTGCTCAAAACGCCTCCTGTGTACACAGGAGTGTTGTGTCTCTGCTTGCCGAGCTAAAGGGCCACATACAGCTGATCCCTGCGACGTCAACACCTGCCTGCTAAATTAAAAGAATTAAACGACCAAAAGGAATGAAGTGATGGACACCTTTATGCCTGGTGCTATAAGCAACGTTGGTCCTGAATATTTTTTTTTCTTCTGAATACTAGACACTGATGAATAGTCAAGTGGAGAAGAAGATGCAGCCACACCAAATAACTTTAAATCTTGCTTCTGTGGAGTGTGACAAAAAAGTTTGTGACAGACGTTATTTTCATCATTTTGATGCTACTTAGTGTTTTCTAAGCGGACCGTTGGTGCGCTGGTGACAATGCCATAACAGTTCGACTGTCACTTAGCGGAGATGATGATGTGTATCTCATATAAATATATAATATATATATATTTTCATATATTTTTAATTAATTAAACCAGCAAGTAAAAGCACTAACATCAGGGCAATGTGTTTATTTTTTGAACCGGAAGAATCGTAATTAGATGCATCTAACCTTACAATATATAAGTCAAACTCACCACAAATTAGGACAATACACACTTTAATCCTTTGGTAATCTTTCAATACATGTTTTGGGGATTTAAAAAAAAAAAAATTGGCTTCCAACATATTTGCTTTCTTCATGTTAACAGTAGACCTGCAGAGGCACTTCGATTTGCGCTGCTTTGGTTGCGCAACAAAAGTACATTTGTTTTTGTATATACGCTGAAACAACATAAAATAACAATAACCTGTTCACGTGACCTGTTTGAAACAACTCAGATTTTGACCTGGTTTTAAAAGTAGGAGCCTGGTTCCTGCAGTGCAGACTTTCTCCCCCCAACACATTACTCTGTTCTTGAAAAAGTATAGGCTTAAAAAATAAATACATTTCATATTTCGTGCAAGCCTTAATTAATTATTTTTTTTAAAGGAAGAACTAATTCTTATTTTTGAATTGAAGATTTTGTTGCTCTGAGTGGTTGTGTGTTGAAAAGGGAGGGGTGGGTGAAGGGTAGGAGTTTGGGGTGAGGGGGGTAGGGGGTGGGGGTGGGGGTGGGAGGGCTTCTTTTTGTCCAAATCTGATCCCCAAATTATTCTGGAGGCTCGGATTGGTGTGAAAGGGACGAGAAGGTCACTTGAAATCGCCTTTTATCCGATTGCTCCCCCCCCCCCCCCCCCCCCCCCTATGGATCAGCAACTTTCAATAGACATAATCTAATTGCTCTTAATGGAAAGACGATTCGTGAGAAATAGTGGGAATATATAAGGTCTGTAATAGCCTATGAGCTACAACCATTTGGAGCCCTAAACATTTGACACTGGACAACCTACACGATATACTAATTATTAATGGAAACTATATATATATGTATTACTGATTCCCAAAACAAGGAAAAAAAGTTAAATTTTTAGCTTAAAAACAGATACCAGCAACCACGGATATGTGTGATCTCATGATTATCAACAGTAACCTTGATCATTTCTCGTGTGCTTTCATCTTAAAATTGTATATGACTGTTAAAATGTAGTTTAGCTGTAAAAAAAAAGAAAAAAAGAAAAAAGATTGCCCCATAGTTTACGTCACCTTAGTTTACACGCAAATAAATGTTTATTTTCTCATTATATTAACTGCAGATCTGTGCGTGCGGAGATGAGCTCCTTCAGTTTTACATGTGATGAATGAAAGTCTCTTTCCAGGCATTGAGAATCCCAGACTATAATTGAGGACAATAACTGCAACGACTTTCCCAATTAGACTTGAGGTTGGTTAAGTTGGAGGGACTGTCAGTTTATGCTATGGGCAATGGCTTTATTGCTCACTAACCATCATTTCTTTAGAGCCTATGTGCTAATTACTCTGGATGGTCCCAGAGACGGAGATTATAAATCCATTAGCACTGAAACCCTCGTGGTTCCACAGAGCAAACACTGTAATTTTGTACTACACCAAAAAACCAAACTTTAAGTACCAGGAGCTAGATGAAGGGAAACAGATTTTCAACAGCATGCGGATTTCTTAGGAACCCACTGTGGAAGGAAGACTAGCGTATATCAATCAGTAGCTAAGCCCAATACACAGAGTAAACTAACAGAAAATTAACTGACATGGGAAAATGTTTTATCAGAAGGGCTTGTGACTGTCAGTGCCCGGAGGGTTTGGCTTAAAAGCGACCTGCTTATATTACTGTGTCAACTTAATGCAACACTGTAATCAGAAATGATCAACACAACACAATTTTAATACTGTGAGCACTATTTCCGTGCAAGTTTGGGAAATAATTTTGTCTCATTCCCCAAGTGCCTGTCAAATATCCAGGGAGAGATGCAGCCCTAAGCAACAAAGTGAATTAGAACGAGACTTAATACCTGCTTGACTGAGTTTAAAGAGGGCAACGCAAAAAAAAAAAAAAAAAAAAAAATCCCTAACCGGGGGTTCGTGAAGGCATCTCACCCTTAAGGTAATTTATTTCAGGGAAACTGGGGGGCCAAAGGTGGAATTCTTGAGAAATTCAACAAGGATAAGGGAGCTTTAGGAATTCTGCACGCAGATTACCTTTCATCCCATCCTCACATTATCCGACAACACACTGTAGAAATATAGCCCAGCGACAGAAGAGCGAGATTACCCTCCGACACAGAAGAGTGCAAAACCTTTTTAAGAAGTACTGCGGTTATTTGGGAAGCGAACAAGAAGCGAGAGACAGAGGAGGGGAGAAAAGGAAGGGGGTGTCAGCACAGCGGAGGAGTGTTTTCCTGTGTGCTTAATGTTCATAGTGTCCTGTCACTCACATAGCAGTGTAGTGGGGTGACGGACCCACCTATGAGAGTTAGCTCCCATTTCTAAATATTTATGGCAGGTAAATTCACATCACTCAATATATATGAATCTAATTAGTTCACTTCTGGTAACTTTAACACACTGATGTTTACATTGTGGGCTATGGTGCCTTGCGCTGACTGATGACCTTTGGTGATACTTTTCCATAGTTTTCCTATCTCTTGCTTTGAAACTAAATGAGTGGCATAATATAAGCACCGCACTATTTTCCTCTCATTTTTTCCTCCAAAAAATCAACACACAGCAGGGGATTAATTAGAAATGTAGCGTTGCTGAACCACGAGCAACTGAGCACAGTGCTGCAGTCTAGTTTACATCAGTACAGAGGAAATCATTTCCCAGTAATTCTCAAAGGCAGTTTGAGTGAGAGGCATATTTTGTGCACGTTTACCAACTTTGAAAATATTTTGTGCTATAAAATTGATCAATACTGAATGAGAAATATTTCTTATAAAGTAGTTATTATTATATCACATTAAAAAATATATTTAAATCAGAAGACACCTCTAACTCACTCTCTCTCACACACACACTCGCACACGAAGGAGTGTGTTTTGTGTTTGTGTGTGAGCGCACATGTGTGTAAAAAGACAGCGAAGTGAAGGTGTGAAGATGGCCTGTGTTTAGTGTCCAGACCTGGCAGATTGTGACCTTATCAATGTGAAACTCTTAAGATAAATTATTCATAGCACCTGTTTGATGTCTCCAGCCAAAGAATGACAAAGGTGTGTGATTTAAAATGCACCTCAAAGCCATGAATATTAGCTTACTGCACTACCTGTCTCTTTTTACAAAAGAGGGAGAGAAGCTGCATTTTAAACACCAAAAATGAACAATTTGTTCCCTAACAGGGGCGTAGACGCGCCTGGAAGTGCAGTCACATTAAGTGAGTTGTTGCTTCACTTTATTTGTAGATGAATTCATGAAAACTCAAATGCAACTCACTTGTACTGTTTTCAGTATGCGAGGCATAGCTGCCATCAGCACAGTTGTTTTAATTTCATATGACTCACAGGTGTCTGGTGTTTATGTGGGTCACTGAAACGGGCCACACACATTGTCATTTCCTGCTACACTTTAATTTGAAACTCGGAGGAGAGAGTTTGTTTGAGTGATTCTGTGTGGTTAACCTTGCCCTTTGTAACTAAGTTTGTGTTGTTTGTCACCTCACAGGCAAAGAGGAACACGGTGGCCTGCCGCTTGGACACACAGTGGGACATGTTGGTGTGGTGAAGGGCTGACACTGACACTCAGATGTAATTTATGGCAAGTGTTGTTTGATTATAGTATAGTGACAGTGATCCCTCGGCTTAGAAGCATGAGTACCGGTGACCACTTGCCATAAAGGGTGGTAAATATGACATAAAAAGTGAATTAATCACAATTTTGCTTTGATTTTAAAAAGCTGCTCTCTTCGAGTTGCATTGCCCAGTTCCGATTTGTTCTGTTTCATTATGTACAGGAGTGTGTGTTTATCAAGTACACTCCAAGCTTTTCTACTCAGAAATGAATCCAAGCATCCTGGAACTCAAATTCTTCTTCAGTGCTTTGTTTTGGAAAAAGACTTTGGTATGCTTTTGGGAAACTGGCTAGCTAATCTTTTCATAGCTAGAGGTCAACATAACACTCAGTATTAATAAAACAAATAAGACTGGGATGGATATTAATGATGATATATACAGATGTAGTGCGCATGAGTTGAATTATGTGTGAGAGCATGCAGAAGGAGAGACACTCTCACACATTTGTGTGTTTACTTGTCTGTGTGTGTGTGTGTGTGTGTGTGTGCGATAGCCGAGTCAGTTTCCCTCAGATGTTCCCTTTAACCTTTGACCCCAGAGCTGAGGTCAAGCCCTGACAAATGAGATGGTCGAGTTCTGGCCAGATCTGCAAACATTCCACAACAATCTTCTGTCCTCCTCCCCTCCTTTCCTCATATCCGTCATTCCTCACCCCTTCACTCCTCTCAGTGTGTCTCTTCTACGACTTTGAGAGCGAGTCAAAGAATGTTCTCATTACACACAAACATGTTTTATTGTATTTGCTGTGGGAATCTTAAAGCACACACCCTTCAAATTAAGAATTACAGCACTGGTTAAATTTAATATCCCTGACATCTGCTGTGTTTACAGAAGGAAGGAAAACAAAAGAATATGATCTGAGAGGAGTAGCTGTGGTAAAGATTTCAATATTACAACCGTGCACTTTGAAAGCACACTGTGTGTGTTTGGAAAGCCTGTCAGTGATGTCAAGGATGAGAAATGTTGCAGTGTGGTTTTTTACACACACTGCTGGCTCTAGCATTTCCGGCAACATTTCTCACACTGCCTCCCTCACACCATCCGCTCTGCTGCAATATCCCCACATTTTTCCATCCTTTTCGATTTTTCCCCTACCCTCCCTCCTCGCCTTCTGTCCTTTTACTCCCTTTACCCTTCCTCTTTGCTGCCCCACCCACTCCTAATCTCAGCCTCTCCCTTCCTTCTCCCTTCGCCCACCACATTCACCCCCCCCCCCCCCCCCGCTTTTATTCCTCCGCCCACAATATTTTTTTTTTCTTCAGATTTTACTAACAGAATGTTACCACCTGTGTCTTGAGGAAGAAAGGAGGGAACTACTAGCGTTCCTATTCCTGGGAGCTGGTAAAGGTAAGTGGAGCCCTGTGTTAAAATGGCATTGTTGTAGTGTTTCTGTATAAACTGTTGTTTTTTTTTTTTAATGGAATCAACCTCATCAAAAAAACCTCCCTACAAAAGACACTGCTATATGAACACACAGTCACCATCGATGACTGTGCTGCCACAGTGCTGCAAAGGAGCCTAGAGACCAACAAAGCTGGCTGAGACAGTAGCACTGAATGGATCATGCTCTTGAACTTGATTTCATAATGATGTAAGATTACTAAGAGGCAATGCAACACAGCAAAGATCTTAATAAAAAACACATCAATCTTGCTATGCGTGTATGTGTGTGTTTTTCACTCTTCACTCCCACTCGAATTGTGGTACCATTTGATGTCGAATGTTACAAGATTCAACAGACTGTGCAGCTGCTCCACATGGATCTTGGCCTGGACAACACTGTTTCCTCACAGGGAAGATGATTACATGTTTCAATCACACAGATACATCTGTGCTCCAAGTGGCTCTGTGTTGGGGCATCACCGCAGCAAATCACAGCGCATGTATGCACCTCGGTGCTTTGAATTGTGAGGTGGTGGGCTGCGCTTTAGTGTATCATAGACAAGAAGGTGGTGAGCTTCTTGCATATTGTTAATTAGGTTGTCCAGATCTTAATGAACGGAGTAAAATCCCTGCAAAGGTCCAGTATCAGACATTTCTTTTCCTTGTGCTCCCTCCTTTCTTTGACATCCTAGTTATTCCCACACATTATTGACCAGCTGGCTGCCTGCATTTTTAGTGTGAAGCAAATTATAAAACTTTCATATGATTTTCAGCATCAGCCATTAGCATTGTGGGATTAAAATAGCCATCAAATGACATAAAAAAAAAAAAATCAGAAAATATGTGTGTAATCATGACCATGCTCTTGTTCATGGTGTAGTTTAGCTGATTGTGTTTACGTCCCTTTCCTCCTCCTCCTACTATGTATGTCCACAGGCAGCTCAAGGATGTAAAGGCAGGGCTCAGAGCCACTCAATTCCCTGCCACCACCCACCGTTACCCCAGTGTTACTGAAGCATGGATGTCTGCCCCTGTCCCCCAGGGGCTTGGTCCCGCTCTCCCCCCACCACCCTTTCTCAACCAACATGCACCCACCCATCCGCCAAGCTCTCCTCCTCCCTGACTTGCTCCCTGATTCAGCGTGTAAAAGCGCCCCCTGAATGATGGATTACGGTGTCACTGCAGCCTGCGAAGGATTAATTTGTTTCATTGATTTCTCTTTAGGCAGAATGCCAGCGTCTGCCGCTTCCCACCTTTTCCCCAAGACTCGCAGCTGTAATAGACGGTAATGGCCTAAGACAAATCAGCCCGTTTCTTGTAAAAATAGCACCAAATAACCCTCGCCACCTTCCACCATGCACTCAACTCACAGCCACATCAGGGGGTGGTGTGGTGATCGTGGTGGGGCATCATAGGGGTGTTTGATTCGTCCTCTATCTCTATTACTCTATCGGGCTTCCATACAGCCATACCTCCTTATCCTGCGCTGCACGTGAGGAGAGCATCCAGCCACCCTAACAAAGCTATAAGTCTGCCGTACTTACAGCTTCCTCTCAGGCCTCACAATGGATGGGTAATGACAGCACTGTCTGGAGGGGGCTATGGGAGTTGGGCCATTCTCTCCAGTAATGGAGGCTGTTACTGCCATTCCCTACACACCTGCAGGAACAGCTAACTGTTAACCAGTGTGATCTATGGCAAGGCCTTAACGCACTAAGGCTAAGGTTGACGGGTTGTAGTGACACCAGTGAATTAGGGCATGTCACCACAACATACCCTTTTTTTTCCTGTCTTTGCTGTGGTGTATGAAGTCATTCTACTGGACACTGAGAGCTATGGAAAATCATTGCAGTTATTTATAAACAAATCTGCACCAATGAATCAGTTTTGGTACAGCTCTCAGCACTGCAAACTGACTATCTAGCATTTCTGACATTCACTGATTTAACACAGACATAAGATGCTGCCACATCTTTACTACTCTGTCACTGCTTTGAACGATGGGAAACCCAAACTGCCTGTAACATTAAGCGCACCACTACAGGCTGACTGTTCTCGAATGCTTTCCAGTCCCACAGAGATTTATGAGCAAACCCAGATCCATTAATCCATTGTTGATTTGCTGTGGCTGCCCTGCAGGGCTTTTGGGATCAGATATCATACAGTACTGAAACTCACCCCGTTGTGCAGAAGCACAGACACCCTCACTGGTGCTAAAAATGCTGCACAATGATTTAGGAAATGAAGTCCTCCTCAGTGTTTAAATTCATTGCACATGTGAAATCTCTGCATCTTCACAACCTGAGAGATATGCGCTTATGACAGAAACAGTGTCACTTACATTCAAAAGGGACAACATTAAAACTGAGTGACAACTCATAGAGGCCTCAGGACCAGTGAATTAGAGCTACTCCACAATGTGATAATGACCGAGGCTGCAGGGAAATCTCATCAGCTCTCTGCAATCAATTTAACAGTGTTTACAAAGCCACAAGCTGAGGCTTGTGCTTGGGGACAGAGCACTGGTCACCTGGTGTTCCACTAGATTCCCCCGCTAAGCTGGCCTCTCCTGGGTAAACCTCCACAAAGCCCCCTCATGTCTGACACCACCAGGTCCTTCAAATACTCCTCTCAGACAGAGGATTAGGTAATCTCACCATGATACTGTCTTTTTCTGTATTTCTATCATTTTCTCTCTCTCTCTTTGACACACTCTCACTATCCCCCTATTCTCATACATTACATCCTCCTTCCCCTTCTGTCTCTCTCTCTCCCTGGCGTGTTGAAGAGCTTGTTCTACTCAGGGCACATCCATCCTCGGGGGTCCTTACCTTCTTAAGTGCCTCCAGAAAAGGTTAGTTGGCAGGTAATTGTCCAGTTGTGGCTAGGCTTATCTTAATTGTAGGTGCTTAAGTGCAAGCTATACTTCCATTGATGGAGAGTTTTACATCAAATACTGGGAGGAGACAAGAGGGTAGGATGAGGAAAAGATTTACCATGTTAAAGTGCCTATGACATTTTACTTTTGGATATTTATGCATTGGTCTTTGGAAATTTGACAAAAAAGAATTTATTCAAATATATCATTGATATTAATCTTTTAAATTTTTAAAAAAAAGTAATCTTTTCCTAAGCATCAGTGGATAGTTTTATTAGAGCTAACCCTGATCGATCCTCCAAATTCACAGTAGAAAATGCAATGCTGACCTCACAGTGGAAAAATCCAAATGACTAGGTCTTCAGCCATTCTAAATCTATACTATTAGCCAGCTGATCATACATATATCCAAGTCAATAGGAGGCTTTAGGGGGGTTAGTGTTTGCATTGCCCCAGTCAAAGGTCATGACTGACCAATAAAATATTTCTAAAGCACCATCAATAACTCTGACATGTAGAGTAATACAGTATGAGATTGTGGGAAGGTGGAGGAAACCTGATGTGCTTCAAGCAGAAAGGATGGACAAAAGGCCAAAAGGTTACTGGACAGACTTATCCTCAGTGCCCCCGCACCCCCCTTGTATGTGCATTTGATAGCGACACGGGCAATTATAAAGGTATACTTCATTAGGTCAAATAGGAGAGGGCAAAGTGCAGAAGCTTTAAAGCACTGGCTAGAGTCAAAGGTTATGATGCACATAGGGCATCATAGAGTGCTGCTGGGTAGGGGTAATGGAATCAAAGCAATAAAGACAGAGGCTGATTAGAACAAAACAAAGTCATATATCTCTTCACATGATATATATGATACATAATATTTTCATGGATAGAAAAGTAAATAAGTAAGAACCACTTGTGATCAGACTGTTAAACTAAGCCATTAAGTGTTGTTTGGCTTTAAAGCACATTTTGTTTCTCTGTGCGCTGCATGCATTCATATACTGTATGCATTCTGTGGAACCATCAGGCTGAATGGCTATTAAATATGAATAGTCCAAGGCCATGGAAGGTCGTGGCACACATTTAGCACGAGTGACCAATGCCAGATTTAAAGGTCAAAGTGGAATTGCCTGAGTCGGAGCAACACGACGTTTGCTCATCCACATTTATGAATCCCATTGGTAGTGATTTATGGAGGGGGATAAATGTATGGACGGGACGAAAACACTCTCTTTCTCCTGCCCTGTCAGACTCAGTAAATACACTACTCAGTCATATCAATCACCATTTCACAGTGAATCGCCACTGTATGCTTCCTGCGCAGATTAAAAACGGTCTTTGTCTTGTCTTGCCTCCTTCCCTCCAGCTCTGGGGAACACACTAGAGGTATTGTTGCTATTCCGTAAGACTATATATTAGCATTTCAGACAGCTGTGGTACAAAAGTAGTGCTCAAAGTCAGTGGTGTGCTTTAGGATTTCCATTGGTAGAGGTGATGCCAAGGAACCATTCACCACAGAAGTCCTCAAATGAAGTTAAAAAAAACCCAAAAAACAGTCTAATCTGCTATTTTAAAAATCATCTTCCTTTTTGTTCTTTTTAAATGTCACCCAACTGCTATGTATTTGCAAACCCCTTTAGAAATAATTGCCACTTTTTTTTTCCTTTTTTATAAACTGAATTGTGTTTAGTTTCATTGAGATTCCAAGTCATTTAAAAGAGCTCATGTTGTATGCTTATACAACAAATCACTGGTAATTAGGAGCAGTTTTCACTCCTCTGTCCTATTCTGCAGCCAGGCTGTTCAGCAATTTGCTGAAGCAGCCTTACTCTGACTCGGTCAGCAATTAACTCAATATTCCAGCTTTCAGAGTTTTGCAGGCCTTTTGAACGTGAACATGTTCCTCGTGTATCTTTGGCTCTTTAAATGTGAAAACCAGCCCGGCAATGGTGCACCACAGCCTTTTGCAAACTGCCCCCAAGTGATTCAGAATCTGGCCAGAGAAAAGTCCGAAAAGAAAACATGCTTTTGAACTGCTGGCCAAAGCGGAAACATGGTCTAGTAGGCTCCTTTTTAACCTGAACCATAAAGATCTATTTTCCTTTCCTCCAATGGTAATAAATTTGCTCTTTTCCCTTATTACACATATTACAGTTTTCCACAGTAAGATCAAAGAGTGATAATGCGTGACACCAGTGCATATTACTTGACACTTTAAATTTAGTTCTCCATTAGTGTACAGTTCAGCTTGTTTGCAATTTCAACAAGCCAAAAATACTTTTAATAACAGTAAAGCTTCTCGCAAACCAATCTAATGACTTTTCTCAGAAAAAAAAAAAAAATCACATAAATTTCTTCATGATATTGACTTGCAGGTCAACTTTGAGGATCACATACTTACCATTTTAACACAGCACAGGCATTTCCCTACAAACCAGCCATTACACCAGCCTTCCTTCCCTGTGAGAACAACATTTCGAAAGGCCGTTTATATACAGGACAAGTCCTGTGCGATCTGTCACATTCATCTCTATTTCGCATTCACCATGGGGCATTTGAACCACATCAGAATCTATTAACGCCATGCAGATCCAGCCCCTGCTGACAACACAAATCATGATAAGATGGAGCAGTGACTCTATAAACACCCTTGCTTATATATCACATCATATGAGCTGGACTGGAAGGCAGATCTCACTTGTCGTCTCTATGTGATCGCCTATTCATGTGGTTGGACTAAAGATATGAATATCATTACATCACTATCTTAAACTTATGTCATTCTACCTCAATCAGACAGTGGATATAAACAGCCCTGCGTGTGTTTATCTGTGAGAGCATCCGTCACTCTGCAGTCAGATTTCCAGCTCAGCTGCTTGTGAGGACAGATTTATGCTGTAATGCATCAAATCAACAGACCTTTACAGTAAAATATGATTTTATCAATAGGCTTGATCAATAATGCATGCTAGACACTGTGTAATTATTACAGAGGTCTGTATTAATAAAACTGTCATGCATGAACTCCTGCTAAAGGCTACAGCGCTGGGAGTCACAGACTGTCAAAGAAAGGTTTGTGCCGTGGCCCTGACATGTTTGATTACCTGTACATAAGGTCATGTTGCTGATGTAATATAAACTTTGAGTACATTAAAGGCTGAGATCAAATTTGGGCTAAAAAAAAGTTTTACTGTAGCATTAAACTACTGCATAGCAACATGCCTAAAAGTAAATTTAAATTAGGTTTTATTTAACAATTAATACTGCTAGGCCTATTTAAAAACAGTCATTGTGAGTGAATGTCTTTGCATCTCTGCAGACAGTAGAGATTATAAATGATAGAGATGAGGATGACTGTCTTTACTGGAGTGAGGATCATTTGTCCTGAAGCAAGGCAATCTAAAAGTTGAAGAAAGACTGTCAAAAAGAGCTTTGTATTACACTGTGGTGAAGGCACTCTGCATTAACACACACACACAGAGTCACATACACATACAGTACACCACAGAGACAGAGCGTGAGGCAGGGACCAATGAGGCAGTTTATATCGGGATTTTGTTTCACAGCCATGGCCTCCTGGGAGAGAGGGGTCTGCCAATAACACTTAAGAGACAGAGCAGGAAAAGTAAGTGCTTTTATTACAGCTCATCACTCATGTAATTTCTGGCAGCATTTGTGATTACAGATCAAGTGATTGACTAACTACACATTCGGCGGCTGAGTTATGAACCGGGTGCCTACCATTCCAGCCCCAGCAGATTCTCAGTGTCAGCTGTAACTCATCCTCTCCCAGGGTGCTAAATCAAAGAGCACACCGCAGCTGGAAGAGTTAAATAATAACTCGAGCTTTATTGTAAATCTGCCAAAAATTAAACCTGCACGGACGTTGTCTTGGCCCTGATGTTGTACTGCGTGGGGTGAAGAGGCTGGATGGAGGGGATCAATAGAGGCCCCGATGGAGGTATTGATGGATGACAGGTGAAGAGGGTGTGTACGTGTGCGTGTGTGTGCGTGTACGTGTATAAGGGGTGGGATTGAATCACCCCAGGGTTAGGTAGAGAGCACCGGTCAGGGTGTTTAATCGACAGGTCTCACCTTGAATCGATTGGCAGGAGTCTCGCAGGGCAAAGACGTGATACACACACAATCAACACTTACTCACACCAAAACAAACCATAGGGAGTGGAAGAGAGATGTGGGTGGATGTCTCAGTGCCATCAGTACTACAAGCCTGCATATAGTTGTTGGGCTTGTTATTTAAAAATAAATTAAGACTCAGTTTAAAATCACTTTTATTATTTTACCACCAGCCTCTGAGTTGTGATTTAATTTTCCTTTAGATACTTAATGGTGGTATTAATTAGTAAATAATTTTGCCATTATGTGACAACATGAGGTCAAGGTCTTCTTTTTTTAACCTCCTGAGACCTGAGCTCTGGCTTGTGATGCATTTTTAATTTCTCCTAGATATTTGTGATATGTATATAAACTAAGCTTGCTCTTCGAACAGGAAGTTGCATTTTGTTACAAGGTTGTTACACACTTTTGTTAAAAAAAGAAAAAAAAGTCCTCAGATGGAGATAATGGGTTTATTTTATTGCATAACACAACAAAAAAACAACATGGCTTAACAAAGTATAAAACACTATTTAGCAGAATGAAGTATAAGCAAAGCCAAAATGTAATGTCCCCATATATAGAAGTAGATGATAAAAAATATCACAAGTTTGACTAATATTAAAATTTCGGCTGGAATTTTGTAAATTATGGGGTGGTTGTGCAAAGAATTGAGGCAAAGAGACAGTTTGCATACCAAGCTAATGAAGAAAACACTAAGAAACATGAAACAAAACAGCAAAGACAAGGAGCAAGCCACACTGAAAGGAAGCTTTGTGATTTTATTTTGAAAAAACTCATATTATCTCTGCAACAAATCAATTTCCTCACACTGAAAAGAGCCACAGTGGCATACACATGTGACTTATACTGAAGAGACAGACATCCATGAAAATTCCTCACCGTGAAAAGCCTTACAAGAGGCCAAGATCCGAGAAGGCGTTATGTCTTTAATAAACAGCATACTGTAAGTATTAAAATTAATGTGGTACAGTAGTGTGCAGGGTAAAAGAAAAAAAAAACCCTCAACCTTCTCAAGTTCTGAAGAAATGATGTGATTCAAGGTCTCTAGATTTTCTACACACAGCTCTGACTGTAAGACCAAAGTCTAATGCCTTCAAATGAAGTCAAGTTTCACGAGTGTTGTTGACTGAGACGGCCTATCAGAGGAACATATTTGCTAAATCAGAGTGTGTGATCACAGGAGTAAAGTGGACCCTGTTATTTAGTCATCTGGGCTCTGTTTTGGAGAACTCCTTAAGAGCAGGAGGTGGTTTGTCCATCACTTTGGAAGCAAAAATATTTAAAAATATAACCATCAAAACATTTTTTTTGATGTTTTTGGTTAAGGAAAACACATGTTTAAAATTAAAAAAAAAGTTACATACACATTTACTTGGTTCACTGTTGGGCAGAACTAGACCTCTGGATTCTTGAAGTAGTGCTATAGGAAAAAGCTCATCTTCTGTGTGCAGAGCAGTTTGTAAATGGTTCAGAAGATGGTGGAGTTCGAGAAAGAGACGTTTCGACTTGTGATTCCAGGAGGGAGGATGGGAACATGTGAACTTGCTGTCCGGAGCTTGGTATTGAAGAAGAACTGTAAATGGGAGACTTAAGGCCACTGTGTGGTCTCATTCTTGAATGGTGACAAGAAGCTAAACTTTGAGTTCCAGGGCCTGTACGTTTTGCAGGAGGTCTGGGTATGGATTTAAGCCTGGGACTCTGCAAAATGCTACTGTTGCTTCCAGACTTTTGGACCAATTCGGTCAGATATGAAGATCTTATCTGAAGAGATAAACATTTATGAAAATATAAACACAATAGTGACAAACTAGAGCTGTAGTGTTCTTTGTGATAACCACATTAATAATTCTCACCTTTTGAGCCCCAGCTGAAATTCTGCTTTGCGCTTGTTGTCTTTTGGATAGTTGGGGGAGAGTGCCAGCAGTGGGCCTCCTCTGCTCTCCATCTGACCTAGGTAAAAGATGGAGCGTAGTGAAGACTACATGAAGACTGCCTTGTCTATTTCTGCATGTTTTGCTCCTCGGCTCCCACCGCTCTGCTGTCTGACAACCCTCCGTATCATTCCCCTGCTTGGATTTGATTGATGAGTGGCCACTTCCTGTCCCATCCATTCCTGTTGCAGACATTGCCTCATCTTTATATGGTTTTTGTTCATGTCTTTCTTTGTCCTCTGCACTCTCACTTTCTTCCTCTTTCTCTTGCTCCTCAGAGCCTTCTGGACTTTCCAGACCTTGAACCAGTTTGTGTTGAACATGCCTGGAGTCCTGTCAGATGGATACACAACATCTTTCAAGCTGTTTCTACTGTGATACAGATAGCATTATTGTACAGTCAGTTTTATTGTACAGTAAACTGAGGATTTAAACATAAATATTTATCAAATTATATAATATGTACTGCAATTATCAATGTGCTAATTTATGAACACTTCACTTAAAAAATATAGGCTGTAACATCCTTTGCTCTGCCAACTCATCCAGCATGGTGCACATTTCTGGGAAGTCTGTGTAATGTGCTCCATGTTTGGCAATAATGTATACATTACTATGACATTACATTAATGTGGGTTTTTTTTTTAAGTCATTTTGCTATAATGGACTACAATTTAAAATTCAGTAATTACATTACAGTCACTAACCCCTGCATTATTTTGACAATTTAAGGGTCATCTTGCTCTTTCTTGAAGTGAGGGACCTTGGAGCACATCTGTGGAGTGCCAGAGTGGATATCACCTGCAGAGCGATTAGCCAGTGCAAATGCCTCTGCCAAGTGTATAAGATCATCACTGCCAGGAACACCTCCTGGCCTGCTAGCTATGACATAAAACTAGGAGGGGAAAGTTGATTTGGGAAAACAAATGAAGCTTCTAGAAATGCCTGTTAAAAAAAACACTGAGACCAAACATGGTACTGACTACATAAATCTTGAAGCAGCTCATTCACTTAAAAGTCACTGTTTCATGGTAGAACGGCATAAGAGGCCAATGAAAAGAAAAAGGAAAAGTACGCTAAGCTCATGGAAGCAACATAATGGCGAATGCCATCGATGCCGAGAGAAAGCCTCTTGTCTCTCAAAGAATGTGACAGCACGGCAATACCTCATACCAGCTGTTAAGTACTGTGGTGGAGGGGTGATAATTTGGGCTTCGTTTGCAGTCATGGGACCTAGGCACCTTGCAGTCACTGAGTCAACCATGAACTCCTCTGTATACCAAAGTATTCTAGAGGCCATCAGTCCAATAGCTAAAGCTTGTCTGAAATTGGGTGAGACTGAAAAAGAAAAGAATCAAGGTGTTGAAAGGGCCCAGTCAAAGTCCTGACCTGAACCTGACTGAAATGCTATGGCAGGATCTTAAGAAAGCCATGCAACGATGCCAGCAAGTTGTAAAGAAGAGTGGCCTAAAATTCCTCCACAATGATATGATAGACTGATCATACAGAATACGATTACTTCAAGTTATTGCTGCTAAACATGGTTCTGCAAGCTACTGAATCACAGGGCTCAATTCAATTCAATTTTATTTGTATAGCACCAAATCACAACAAACAGTCATCTCAAGGCAGTTTATATTGTAAGGTAAAGACCATACAATAAATGCAGAGAAAACCTAACAATCTAATGACCCCCTATGAGCAAGCACTTGGTGACAGTGGGAAGGAAAAATCCCTTTTAACAGGAAGAAACCTCAGACAGAACCAGGTTCAGGGAGGGGCAGCCATCTGCCACGACTGGTTGGGGGTGAGGGGGGTGAGACAGGACAAAAGACATGCGGTGGAAGAGAGCCAGAGATTAATAAATAATGACTAACTGCAGAGTGGTGTATAAACACAGAGAGAGTGAAAAGAGATGAATGAAGAAGAAATACTCAGTACATCATGGAAACCCCCCAGCAGCCTAGGTCTATAGCAGCAAAACTAAGGGAGGGTTCAGGGTGACCTGATCCAGCCTTAACTATAATCTTGATCAAAAAAGAACATTTTAAGCCTAATCTTAAAAATAAAGAGGGTGTCTTTCTCCCAAATCCAAACTGGGAGCTGGTTCCACAGAACAGGAGCCTGAAAGCTAAAGGCTCTGCCTCCCATTCTGGTATTAAATACCCTAAGAACCAGAAGTGAGCCAGCAGTCTCAGAGTGTAGTGCTCTATTGGGGTAATATGACGCTATGAGGTCTTTGAGATAAGATGGGCCTGATTATTCAAGACCTTGTATGTGAGAAGAAGAATTTTAAAATCAATTCTTGATTTAATGGGGAGCCAATGAAGAGAAGCCAATATGGGAGAAATATGCTCTTTCTTTCTAATCCTTGTCAGTACTTCCGCTGCAGCAGTTTGAATCAGTTGAAGGCTTTTCAGGGAGCTTTCAGAACAACCTGATAGTAATAAATTACAATTTTAAAGCCTAGAAGTAATAAATGCATGAATTAGCTTTTCAGCATCACTCTGATACAGGATGTTTCTAATTTTAGAGATATTGCTCAAATGGAAAAAAGCGGTCCTACATATTTGTTTAATATGTGCATTGAAGGACATATCCTTGTCAAAAAATGACTCCAAGATTCATCACAGTGTTATTGGAGGCCAAGGTAATGCCATCCAGAGTAAGTATCTGGTTAGAGACCATATTCTAAGGTTTGTAGGGCTGAATAAAATAACTTCAGTTTTATCAGAATTTAGGAGGAAAGTAGAGGTCATCCCGGCCTTTATGTCTTTAAGACATTCCTGCAGTCTAACTAACTGGTGTGAGCCATCTCTCTTCACGGATGGCTAAAACTAGGTATTATCTACATAGCAATTAAAATGTAATACTTTCTAATAATACTGCCTAAGGGAAGCATGTATAGTGTTAATATAATTGGTCCTAGCACAGAACCTTGTGGAACTCCATAATTAACCTTAGTGTGTGAAGAAGACTCCCCATTTACATGAACAAGTCGAAGTCTAATAGATAGATATGATTCAAACCACTGCAATGCAGTACCTTTAATACCAATAGCATGCTCTAATCTCTGTAATAAAATGTTATGGTCAGCAGTATCAAACGCTGCACTGAAGTCTAGCACTGTCAGAGGCCATAAGAAGATCATTTGTTATCTTCACTAACGCTGTTTCTGTACTGTGATGGATTCTGAATCCTGACTGAAACTCTTCAAATAAACCGTTCCTCTGCAGATGATCAGTTAGCTGTTTTACAACTACTCTTTCAAGAATTTTTGAGATAAAAGGAAGTCTGGAGATTGGGCTACAGTTAGCTAAGGCAGCTGGGTCAAGTGATGGCTTTTAAAGTACCGTATTTTCCGGAGTATAAGTCGCACTTTTTTTCATAGTTTGGCTGGGGGTGCGACCTATACTCCGGAGTGACGTATATGTGACATTTATAACACATGAACCAAAATACTCCAGCCACTTGACATCTCCGTGAACTGCAGCTTTAAGGCAGTCTTGCGTAACCTGTGGGCGCAGTGGATGATGGATGGAGAGCACAGCTTAACGGCAACTGGGAGAATGCGCCACCCAACTTTCCTGGAAGTCATTGGATGGATCAAGAAAACATGGGCTTCAGTGACAAACCATCCTGTTGGGATTCAGAAAGGCTGGAATAATTGGAACTGCAGCTGACGACGAGTCTGACTAACGCGACACAGAAGAGGAAGCGGCGCTTCGTCTACGGAGTGTACGGAATTGTTTAGAAGTGACACCGAGGATGAAGAATTCAATGGATTGATGGTTTGGTTAACTTGTTAGTATGTTCTTTATGCTATGGTTATCTGAATAACTTAATGTTACGTTAACATACCGAACACGTGTTCGTTGTGCGTCATGTAGCTGAATGTGCTACGTTAGCATAACGTAGGCGTAACCGTGTTCGTCCTGTTCTTTAATCCATTATTATTTTAAATTGTCGTTCAAGATGGTGACTTATAGTCCGAAAAATACGGTAATGATTTAACTACTGCCACCTTAAAGGCCCATGTTACATAGCCATTTAATAAAGATAGATTGATCATAATTTAGATTGAAGCATTAATTAATGGTAAGACTTCTTTGAGCAGTCTTGTAGGAATGGGGTTGATGGTTTGGAGGAAGTAACTATTGAAGTTACCTCAGAAAGATCAATCCAAGAGAAAGAGTCCAAATAAATTTCAGTAGTACTGAAAGTAGCTGTACATAAAGAAATGTCTTTGAGATGGTTATGCATATTTTCTCCAATGGTTAAAATTTTATTTGTGAAGAAATTCATAAAGTCATTACTAGTTAAGGTTAAACAAATACTTGGCTCAACACTGACTCTTTCTAAGCCTGGCTACAGTGCTGAAAAGAAATCTGGGGTTTTTATTTTCTTCGCTCAATGAAGAATAGTAAAATCTCCCAACTTTATGAAGGGTTTTTTATAAAGCAACAAACTCTTTTTTTTTCCAGGATAAATGAAGATGTACTTAGTTTTCCACATGACTACATAGAGTCTTTTCAACTGCCTTGAAAACTTTCTTTTTCATATGCATCATATGTAATGATGTATGATGGATGTCATTAATAAAAGTTTTCAAGGGACTTGGCCAACACTGGACTTAATGTACTTAATTAATTTAAAACAACAGGAATACAGTGTGCAGCTGATAAATGGGTGTACATGTGCATGCTGTATGTGTATGTGTCTATATGGAGTGAGAGAATTGCCCAGGAAAGACTGCCTTCATCAGTGTGCAGTATAATTCTAATTGGCTTTATTAGAGGGCTTAAATCTAATACCATCTCTGTGCCCTGCTTAAGGCTTTGAGTGTGTGTTTGTGTGTTCACCTCTATGTTTATGCCACAACAAATTTCTTACAGAACATTTACAGAATAACATACGACTAGATGGACTAAAACAGCTCTATCAGAGGTAAAAGAAGAAGCTACATTCCTTCCTCTAAATTAGCCTGGTGCAGCGTATTTCTCCAGTGTGAGAGTAGAGCCCCAGTCAATAGGCAAATACAGCATTTAGAGGTTCAAGTTCATTGAAATAGCTGCAGTGTAGCTCCAGATGTAATGATACAGACTTAAGGCAAGAGAAAGCAGCATGAAACTGCTCATTTGACCCCATTTAAAAACTTGATACCAATTAGAGAGTTCTGGGTCTAAATAATTTAGGAGATCTCTCGCTCACTGAACACACACAAATAATGTTATGGGCATGCACACATATATATGCACATGCATGTGCATGGGCTCTGACACACACACTAACCTATGAATATACACACACACTCCTGTGCACACACACACACACTCACACACGTACATGCACGTGCGTAAAGATTCCACCATGCTCTGGAAACAGACTTCTTAATGAAGCCTTTGCGAAGTGAAAGTAGAGCAGAAATACATACTGGCCCATTTCTGCCTTCAGTACACCCTCCTTGCCTTTCTCTCCCTCTCTCTTCCTCTCCCTCACCTTCTCCACATCATTTGTTTTATGCATGTTTCATTGTCTTTCTCTTTTGTCTCAATGAGTTAAATCACAACCCCTAATTTATGGCTACAGGCAAAGACACTTCTACAAACAAACTGGCTGATGAGAGGGGATGACTGAAAACATACGCGCTGAGCGGTGTGTGTAAATCTTAAAATGTCTGTTACTGTCTTTTTATCTGTGGTTATTTACATAAGAAATGACAGCATGTGTAAAAGAATGACTGCGATGCAAAATGAAAAAGGCTGCGCGCTAGAGGAGAGGGGAAGTGAGAGAGGGGGGCGAGAGAGAGTAAATCCAGTGACACTGAGTGGGGAGCACTCAGGTGTGGTGAGAGGATTATACAAAACCCTGAGTATGAATGACAGTAAACACCTGAATGACAGAGAGATGGGGAGGGGCGGAAGTGTGTGTGTGTGTGTGTGTATGTGTGTGTGGCTTTGGGTGACAGTTTAGTGGCCCTTACTGATATTCTGAGAGGTAAGTGAATATATATTCACACTGATGTTTTCACACCTGTGCTATTTACTCAAATAAAACTTGCTCTATTATACCATTAACTACTGATGTTCATTTACAGCATGTATGAGGAAACTGAAACTATAAAATGGAAAGCAGCAAACAATGGATGGACAATGAGGATGTCAACAAGGCAGGCAGGGAGTGTGGAAGAGAAAGATATCACTCATGAATGATCCACTGCAAGAGATAGGGAGCTGTTGAGTTAGCGAGAGAGTTAGATTTAGCTGTACAATATGTACGTCAATAAAAGGGCTGTAGTGCAAGAAAGAGGAGATATGTTTATCTTACCTGTGCTGTGTTTTCTTTCTGTGTGTGTTCCATCGGTAAGGGTTTGCTGACAAGGTCTCTGAAGTGAGCAAGGTCTCTGAAGTGAGTTTCAGTTTCTGGGTGAGCACTCTGTCTGTTCTTCTTTCTACTCTCTGAAACACAAACACACCTCTCAGCACTTTAAATACACATTGTAATACCTTTTTTATGTTCTAAAATTTGAGCTCATGGTTCTTTAGTCATCATTTAGTAGCTGAGTGTCAGTTTCTAATGCAGTGCTACTATTTGAGGGGGAGGCACGTCAAACGTCTCATAATGAATTGCTAATAGGGCCTCAGTGATTTTTTTTTTTTTTGTTAACCTGAAACTAGCTAAATTGAAAGAAACAATACTTTTTCTTTCTTTTCTTCTTCTTCTTTTTTTTTTCTTTTAACAAATCAATAAGCAGGAGTACCACAGCACATTCACCTCCTGTTGTGGAATGCTCAAATGTGTTTTTAACCTCTGGCTTAAGGTTAAATTCAGAAGACAGCAATGCATGTCGATTCCTAGATCTCCTCTTAGTGAAATCCCTCACCTCTAGAGCTATATCACTGTACAGCGCTGACTCTACATGAAGCGTGACCCCGTTTCCCCCACGGCGACCCCCTCCTTCCCTTCACAGCGTTGGAAGATAGAGGAGCACAGGGAAAGGCATGCCAAGGCAGTAGACACTTTTAAGCAAAGATTAAAGGTTTTTCTTTTTAATCAGTCATTTGGCAGCAATGTTAGCATTTCACCCTGGTGCGGCTAAGGATCAATTTTTAATGCTGCTGTGCACAGAGCAGACAGGGTGATTGGCAAGAGAGAAGCTATTTACAAAGGATCTATTTACAAATTTTCCATAGAAATATGCAGAGGGCACAATTGACATCTCTTACAGAATTTTAAATAAGCTCTCTCTCTTTTTTTTTTTGACTTCGGCACAAGGCGCGACCTCTGAGCGCCTGATGATCACTGCTGTGTGTGTGTGTGCATGCACTCACAAGTGCCTCACATATAAGAATAATAAAGCAATATAACTCTCTCCCTTGTGTTGCATTATCTTTCATTTCTCCATCTTGTGCTGCCAGGGGCTGGGTAACTAGGTCAAGCAACCCTGGTGTAAACACATCACAACGATCCACCAAGAACATGCTAATGACAATGACTGTTTTTTACATTTATATCTCACTCAGTCTCTTGCTCTGTGTCACTAATGCTCATTGATGGATTTAATATTGTATCCAGCTAGCCAAAAAATATTAGTAGGTAGGAGGCAGCTATCTACTATACATGCTGGACATAAATATTGAATAGCCCTAATCAGGAACAGCTAAAAACTGACCAAGTAATAGTTAAGTTTGTTAAATTCACCTTATGTAAAGAAATGATTCTTTTGGGAGGATGGACAACAAATCAACTTGAACCTGCAGTAAATGTCAGGCTGTGTTTAATAGTGGCAAGCATACAGGACAGAACTGAGTCCCACACAAAATACAGTAAGCAAGTGAGATCTTCAGAACCACTTAAGTTTACCTCTGTGCAGACCTGGCAATGGTGCCCTCAATGCATCCATCTTAAAGCCTACCCATGAATCAATCCATACACTCATCCATCCATCCATTCATTATCCAACTGCCTATTCATCCCTTATCCAACCATCCATTCATTCATGCAGTCAAACAGCCTTCGAGCCAACCAACCCACACACCATTGATCCACTGATTGACCCTGCATTGGATAGATCAATACTCTCTTAAATTACATCGTTGTAAGTGCTTAGGCACAATGGCAAGGCATTGTTTGTGTAGTTAATTTCCAAGGGAACAAGGCCATGCAGGGCTCTACCTCAAGTCAACTCTCCTTTATTCTCCACTTATATGATCACGCCAAAGAAAAGAATGGGGGCACTGAAAAAGATATTGAGCAGAAAGCATCCTGTACACACATAACAAAGGGGGCAACATTCCATGCAAAACTACTTGTAATGACTCCAGAGTACTAGATACTTATGATAAAGATGCCTGTGGGTACAGCAGGTTTACAGACACATAACTGTACTGTCACACATGCAAGTAGACAGGCAAGAGTAATAGCAGACATTCAAACATTTATAGATGAAAGAAATCATGATGCACATCACCATAATGAGGTGCAAGCTGAGGGTAAAGTTAAACTGAACCATGACACATTTCAGCTCCACACTGATATTATACTATGTCGGTGATTTTTTTTTAAAAGAATTACCATACATATGAGTGGTAAAGGTATTACTTAAACAATATTAACCTGAAGTAGCAGTAGTAGTAGTAGTAGCATAGACTCACATTTCTTATATCATTGTGCAGCCTAATGTGGCTTGGTGTGCATGCAGAAACTGTGATGGGTTAGAGCTGGGGCCGGGTCTTGGCATTAAATGAGTGGGACTCTGACAAGTCTTGGAGTTCTGTCACTGCAGTTCACAGGTCTTGTTAGCCAAGGTGTCGGCAGGGGTGGAAATAGCTGTGTGTGAGTGTATCTGTGTGTGTATATGTGCGTGAGCTGAACATTAGACAGCACTCCTACCTACACCTCCTCACCTGACACCAGCAATAAAACTAAACAGGCCAAGGTGCTATGCTGTGTGTGTGTGTGTGTGTGTGTGTGTGTGTGTGTGTGTGTGTGTGTGTGTGGATGTGTACACAGGAAAAGGGGCATGTGTGCTGCAGGGTTGTTGTTGTTGCTGTCACCAATTTGCCAGGGCCTCCAGACGGGAGTAGGAGCAAGGTGACGGAGCTGTGGCTTGATAAACACAGAAGCCCTGCTTCGATTTCCCATCCAGTCCACTTTGGAAACACATGGCTCTTCTTGGGCACTCTTGGCCCAGGGAAGAAGGGGGTGGGGGTGGGGGGGGCAGCAGGAGGGGAGAAGAACGAGAGCCACAAGAGAGACACAGTGATGGGCATATGGTGAGGGAAAATAGCAGTCAGAAGGAAGACTGAGAGAAGAAGTGATGGAGGTGAGGTAATGTATGTGGTACAGATAGGAAGAAGGTAGACAGAGGTGACAGGCCTGGTGGAATCAGCTCAGGTGTGCAGAGGGAGAAAAAGAAAGATTAAGAAAGGAGAGGGGAGGAGGGGAGTGATGTGAGAAATTTGAGTGAACCTCTAAACGTCTTACACTTTCAAAAAGATAGACACATACAGTCAACCGCCTCTTCACAGTGCGCTTCTTTCAATCTTTCATTCTTTCATTCCTTCCATCTTTTTCTCTTTTGCTTGGGAAAAAAACTTGCAGTGTTCCGCTTTTCAAATGACATCAGAAGTTTAAAGACCAACTCCAGCTGGAGGAGCAGAGGAGTGTCAGTGAGGGAGGTGGGGCACTGAGCTCCCCTCTGCCCCCCTAGAGAGTTAAGGAGATCACATTTTAACCCCCTCCAAACCCCACCCTGCTGCTCCTCTCCTCCATGCCTTAACACCAACATAAGAGGACAAGTGTGGGCTCTAAGCACCAGTGATCAAACACGAGCGGCTGCTGGGTACGCTAGGCTCAGGACTGTTGGCCTAATAGGATTGGAAGCCCCCAGGTGAGCCAAAGGACACCTCCAATCAGTGTGATTAGCCAAAGGCTGCTATAGCACTGACTGATGTACAGTACTAAAAGGATCACATTGGTTGTGAAGAATGCAAGCAAGAAATGGAGTGTAGTGTCATGGTTGAATGTGCATGTCAAAGTGTTGTGTTGGAATGGTAGAGTTTAAAACTGCATGTAGTTTTAATGTGTCAGAATGATCTCGAGGTTTTGACTGTTTGCTAATCATTATTAAGTTCACAGAAGCGTATAATGTGTGGAGCTGGAGAATAATCTTGGCTTTCTAGCTATGTGTAAAAAACAGGGTAGGCTGTACATGTATGCACATGGCCTTAATACAAGACTGCTCAAGTATAGGCACATACATAATAAATGTGGATTTCGATGTTTGCATTGTAGAAACATCACCATCCACACATTTACTAACACATACATGAACGGACGAGCACATGCACAACATGCCCAGATACGCATTCACACACACAGGCTTTTATAAACTCATCAAATCCAAAAAACAATTACCAGAGACTGAGCTCATCACTGACTAAGCAAAAGTCATCCAGCGTGTAAAACACACAATATAATTAGCACACATCAAGCTGCTGGGTCCTACTGTGCATTAATGATGCTTCCCTCTGAAGTGAATTATGGTTCGATGAGTGAGAAAGTGAGTGAGGAGGGGCTTTGAGGGGGAACAAGACATCATTTGAAGAAAAGGATGAGAAACCAGTGTGGAGAGGAAAATAAGACCCAATACCTGAGTTTGACTGGTTTATCTTTGGTGACCCACTCTCACTGCCCCCAAATCAATTAAACAGAGAAATACGAACCTTTGGGAACGGTGACAGGTTACTCACTTGTGGTTAGAGCCATGATATGCCACGCACCACAGGCAACATCAATCACCTGCAAAAAATATAATGTTTTCAAATTTTAAAGTAGTGCAAAAATTCCAAAGATACAGTAGCTTAGAAGCTTTGCCCCAAATGAAGTTTCAAATTTGAATAAAGGGATAAAATGGTGTGAAAGAAGACTCACAAAGATGCCTAAGACCTTTGTGACATATTTTCATACTTGATATAGCAATGATTTACATCTCTGTGAGCAAGATGAGGTCACAACTGAAGAGTGCAGGAAGTGACATTTCTAAACAATGGTAAGCAATTCATACTTTGTTACATTATGTGATTAATTGTGGACTTCATTGTGGACCCCTTAAGAACTTTCATATATCCAGGTGAAACTCACTTAATCTGAAAATCCTGAGGCTTTACACACACGCACCTTTCGGCCTGCCAGCGGAAAAGGCTGGGGGGTCCAGAGCCTTTGGAGGCCTGCATGATATGTGACCCGGGAAACACAGGGGATCTGACCCCAGAGAAGCAGATCTCCACCTGCTAAAGATAGCAACAAAAGGGCAAAAGTTCTGACAGATAGATCACATGCAGTTTTACCCTGCCACATGAGAAGTAAAATACGAAAAGTAAAATGACAGAGGCTTTTTGTTTCACATTCTAAACAGTGTATCAGCAGCTCCTAAACATGGATTCCTGATCACGTTTTTTTTATCACACGCACACATGCACACGAGCTCAACTTTCTTCGCTGAGCACCGAATGGAGAGGACACATTCTCAGTTGGCACCTATCAAAAAAACACACACAATATATACTCACCTACTGCAAACACTCAAGCATCCACTCATGCTAACTCAGTCTGGCTTTTTAAACCCACCACTAATAAATTTATATTTACTGCCTGCATTGAGGACTTTTAAATTATGGCATACAATAAACCTGGCACACACATCTCAAAAGCTCTTTCAGGGGATGTTAAAGCAATATAGTAAGCAATTTTCCAAAGTGGATTACAAATTTCACATCCAGGTTTTATTGCACATTACGATAACTTAACCACATCTAAATGTTCCGCATAAATGGGAAATATGTGCTGCTTAATATGCTATTTTTCATTTTTTAAGAAGCGCTTTGCAAACCCTGCCAAGCGAAGGAGCCTGCTGGTTTGTGTGGTGGGGGAGTCAATAATCTTTATGAGGTGGATTTTAATTACAAGGAGATAACTGAGTATCCTCCTCACGGCAAGCCTCCATCAATCTCTATTCTGCATCAAGCTGTACATAGCCTTGGTGCGCGCGCACACACACACATACACACACACACACACACACACAGACACACACACACACACACACACACACATGCAGACGCAGATACCCTTTCAGACATGATTGATCAATCAATCAGTAATGTATTATTTTCATCTCAGTGAAGCAAACCTTATAAAAGCATATGAGACAGGCATTTCTAGATGGCATTTTACAACACTCACAGACACATGCAGGACTAACACATACATGTACGTACACACAGACTGCAAACACACAGACACACTTACCAAGATGCTGGCAGAGTAATCCAGCTAAAAAAGGTTAAGGCTGATGTTTTCCCTAAGAACGACAGTCTGTGAAAGGTCAGATCAATCATGTGCTAAGCATGTCTCGTAAGCAATCCATAAAGAGCTTGTTTTAAATAATAACATTTTATAGATCACTTAAAGACATAACTGTACCACAGGCAGGTATGGCTTCCCTTGCCAAATAGTCTTCACAGAGCCAAGAATTCAAATGAAACAAACTTAATATATTGCGAGTGCAGCTCATTTAATGAACCGGTGGCATTTCTAGTGAAACCGCGCGCACAGTGCCAGCAGACGTCTCTGTTCACCAATGGGTAATTCTTTTCTCTGAATGTTGCAGAATAACAGTAGCATGTAAATGTGCCTTTGTCTTGAAACAATTACATTGCCTTTTCTCTTTATGCAGGGGATATTACATTGGCCGTGTAACCACTTTAATTCCTTCTATCTGGTAGGTGAAGAAGAAGCGGTTGCCTGACACTTTGAAGTAGTGCAAATGTATAAGCGAGCACAAGTTTCATGGCAGGTCAGTCGTCTTCTACTGAGCCAACACTACCTGTTTTTCAAACTTAGCAAAGAGTTAAGCTTTTTAGGAATTACAGTAAAGATGACCAGGCCAGAGGGAAAGATGATGTAAAGAGATGGTGTGCCTCCTTATCTCTCAGTAGCTATGGGGGTAGTCTGAGATCTTCGTGGGGTAGTTTAGGGATAGCTGCTTGAATAACAAATCAATTCATTTTGTACATCACCTAACACAAGAAGCTGAAACTGGGTGCAGTGCTGTGCAGTTTCATTTGGCTTAAGAGATATTGAGAGCTAATGAGGTTGAATTTGTGCTCCGAGTGATGTCATTTGAGGACACTGAATCCTTGTTGTGTTAATTAAAACTCAACGAAATAATGTAGATGAAAAATTTGCATGGCTCAAAGCCACAGTGAGGGGTACTACTGGGAAAATAAGGGTTTCAAGTTAATAAGTGGTTTTTATATATTATGTAGAGTGAATACAACTTTTAAGACTTTTTAATCACAATGAGATATATTTGCAGTGACAATTAGACATTGAGGGGTTTAGTTAAGTAATGTTATTTAATTGGACTTAATGCTTTCCGGCCAAACTAATACAGCTGGGGGAAAGACAGAATCAATCTGTAGTCTTCTATTGTATTTTGGCTACTTGGCTCACCTGTGACAGCTGCACTGTAGCTGTCCCCAGCTCGTATCTGTGTGACCTCAGCAAGCTGCAAATAGCTGAGAAGACAAGGAGCGGATATGTGCATTCTGTCCTCTCCGAGTCCAAGCTGTCCCTGCAAGTGAAATAACAACACAGTGTCAGCTACAGAACTAAAATAAACATTAAAATAAAAGCCATTTCACTGCCTACAGATGGGATGTGTCACTATTTAACTATTCCAATAATTTTGGCATTTTGCAGACAGCAGTGTGTCTAGTCTATCTTTCATCTTTTAAATCATGCTGCCCTGCCATTTCAAAATGAAGAGATGGTTGTTATAGTTGTCAAAGAGGAATTGTAGATCACCTGCCGAGTATCACAAACACATTCCTGTAAAGCCCTGTTATGATATCTGTTGTGTACTGCATAAATGAGATGGGCAACAGGCAATTCATCTTGGTTCAAATCGCTGTCTCTAAGGAGGAAGCACTATTTAAAAAAAGCACACAGCATTTTTTTCATCATTCATAGGACTATTTCTTTTTATGTTTCATTTACCACCCTATCCAACACAGAGCCTTAATAGCCATAGTGTCTCCCACAGTACAAAAGAATGCATTGTCCTTAATTTACATCTTTCTGTTTGTTAGACATTGTGAGGGTGTTCAGTTTGACTTCTGTCAGCTGCCCTACTCCTCTCAGCTCCTGCAGAGATAAAGGCTTTCTGCACTGTGCACATCGGCATGCCCTGGCATATGTCTGAGAGTGAGCACAATATGTATGGGTTACTTTTGAGTGTATGTGTGCGCCATGCAGTAATCTGAGTCCTTAATTGGTTATTCGTATGCGTGCTACTGTGAGGATTTGTAGATGCGTGGCAGCATATGTTCCTGCTGTGACTGTGTGCATCTAAGTATTTAAGGTGTGAATGTCATTGTGCTTCCATCAGAGTGCGCCTGTGTAAGCTTACTTGCATTTAGGTACACTAAGTGAACACGTGTCCATACCTGAGTATGTGAATGTGCTTGTGTTTTTGCATGTGTTTATACTTGTATAAGTGTATTTCTGTGTGTCTGAGTGAATGAGCACTGTCAGGTGCTGCTCCATGCTGTGCCAGCTGCATCTGGAGCCATCTGTGTTGGGGCGCAGTGGGAGGGGAGCGGATGACTTTAATGTACTTGAACCCCAGACAGACCTTTCTCAGACAGTCGTCAGTATGAAACCAAGACAACTGGGCCCAGTCAAGCTGAACCGGCTGATCTGGATGGTGAGCAGGAGACAGATGCTTTGGTTACACTGTAACCCCCGGTCAGACTCACTAGGGAACCTTTGGCAGTGAGATACACACAAACACTAGAATGTGCTTGTTTCAATAATAGAATAGCACTGCTGTATAGCATAGAACACTCTCACCTCTTTTTAGATGTCAGTCTCTGCAGCCAACTTTCTACAGTACAATCCAGGTTTACTGTGTATGTGTCTAAACATTTGCGTGTATCCAAACATGCACGTGTATGAAGTTGACAACTCAGTTCATTTAACTAAAAACAGTAATTAGAGAACATGTTATTTTGCTTCCTGGATTTATCAAAAAATATTCTCATAGGTTGTTTGTCCAGGCACAACCTACGCTTAAAATTAAGCGTGAATAACGTGTTTGGTTTTCTCCAGCAAATTCTAAAGAATTGTGTAAATATGGATTTTCACAGATTTCTGAAAAGTCTATGGGGACTAAATTGCATTAGATGCCACAGGAAGATAGATTGGTTCTTATATAGTGTTTTTCTACTATACTTGAGCACTTAAAGTGCTTTATACAACACGCATCCTTCATACAAGCACTTCAGTATCTTGCCCAAGGATACTTTGGCATGCAGACTGGAACAACCAACCTTTCAGTTAGTAGGAGATCTACTTTAACTCCTGAGTTACAGCCACATTACATGCTAGCATGACACATGTAGGGGCACTCTTTTTATAAATGCTTGTATGGGTTGTTTTGGAACAAACGACTGATATTATTGTTTGGATTGGAGGCAATGTTGGAGGGAAAACATTTTAAATCTCAGTCGCACAGGACTATAGGCTAGTTGGTGACCCCCTGGCAACCTCTGCTCCAGAGGGAAAAATGTGTGTTCCACAACAAGATTGTGAGTAGTTGCTGGAGGTTGCTGGCTATTGCTGGGTGAAACTGGTCAGAAGGACAGGATGTTGTACCAAAAAATGAAAAACAAATAAAAAACAAAAACTCCCACTATTGATTGCTTTGATCACTAGCAGATTGGTGATGTTGCCTTTACTTTGCATGTAAGATGTCAACTTTTCTGCAAACACTTACTAACTAACCACTGTGTGGAAGTGTAACTTGAAAAAGTTACATAGTAAAAGCAAAATTTGTGTTTTCCTGCTGAAACGAATATGTTTCAAAAAGTGCACCTTTTATTTTGAAAGCAAACTGTTTCCTTTTCTGGTTTGCATTGCACTCACACAGCTTCACAACTGCTTAACGAGTAGATGGTGAGTGTTTGCAGACAAGTCAGTGTCTTTCATACAAAATACAGGTGACTGAGGCAATCTGCTAGCAGCCAAAGCAATCGCAAGGAGGTTTTCAATGCAGCACCGTATACCTCTTTAGAAACAAATTCACCTAGCAAATACAAACAAGCTCTTGCAATTACTTGCAGGCCAGTCAGGGAATACACAATTTTCCCTAGTGGCCAACGATTACCATGAGTCACTGACCGGTCTTTACGCCTGCAAGGCAGGGGCTTAGCAATCGATTTTACAGCAGCTGCCAACAACCTCAAGCAACCACTTGCAGCTGGTCAGGGGAGTATTAATTTTTCCTCTAGCGACCAGTGGTTGCTAGGTGGTCACCAACCAGTCTCTAGACCTGTGTGACTGGGGCCTTTGTTAGTGAGGGATGACAGCTTGCACTGATACTGCCTCTATAAAAAATATATTTTATTAAGTTTAAAATCCCGTTAATGTTTGTGCTATTTGATTAAGAATTTCTAATTTCCATGGCATTTCCAAAATTTTATTTTCAACATAATCCATAAAATATATACTACAACTATTTTTGTGACTGTGCATTCATGGGCCTTGGTTGTCCGGGTATTACAGCACCCTCTGATTCTGAATTCTCTATCATACAATAAAAATAAAGACACATCCATTCAAAATGACAACCACAGTTACCCACAAAACGAAAAACAACACAGTATGTCAACACATAGTGCTGCACCACAAAGACAACACAGAGGCCTCGTAATGATCTTGCAGCAACAATATGACTAGTGAAGCACAAAATCAATTAATGCAGCAGTAGAATCAATAGGTGTCTCTCAGCCTGTATGTCCTGCAGTTAATTAATAAACAAAAAGGACATTAAGCAGTAGAGCATCAGACTGTGGCAACGACTATCATCAGTCACAATGTGTGTACTGATGGCATTAGCAGGAAGGGAAAGGAAAAACACAGACAGATATAAATGTGAGCATGGTGAAAATACCAAACACACCCACAGGCAAAGATGCTTACACTATGTACACATACATTTGAGAGAATGAGAATGCATAAACGCACACTAATTCACAAACAGACTCCTGCATACTTACTTTCACACACTTTAACACACGTGCAGATCTATAATATGAAAAAGGTTCAGTTTACAGCTGAATCCCAAACCATATTAGCATCAATTTGGAATAGGCCCAAGGTTCGATGAGGCCTGAACTGTGTTGGAACAAGGCCCAAGGCTTCCACCACCATAAGGATGGCTTGTTTATTATTAACCATGCTGGATGAGTCACTCTCATCATTACATTATATATGGGATTGCAATCGACAGGCTGAATAGCCACACTGAACTGAAGCTATACATTATACATACATAACAGCAAATAAATTATACAAGCTACCCCTGCCTAGGTTATAATGGTGTTTCAATGTGAAAGGCGACATCACTAAGCAAACGCAGGGAACTATTATTGGTCATATTTTATGTGCGTAATCTGTTCTTGTCACTCCAAGTTGTGGTTATGTTTTACTTATAATATGTTTGGTTTGGGGCCAGACACGCATTTCTAAAAATACACAAAGTCTTGATTTCCCTGATTTGTTACATTCACAATACGCTGAATGTTTCTGTTGCAGTTTTCTTTTTTTGCTCAATATTTAAAAGCAAATTCTCTGAACAATTTGGTTTTGGAGTTTTTAAAATCATTGTTAATGATATACTAAAACTTTCCTTGTTATCTACCTCATATTATTAAAATGTTCTTCCTGCTCCCACTCCTGGTAGGAAGATTTATAATAATATAGTAACACTGGAATGTTTTAATAAGGAAGTGGTAACAAGTTAGTGTGTGATTGCCAAAATAATTACATATTAACTTGTGTGTAAATAGTGGGTATATCTGGGTAATAGACCAGAATGATATACTAGGGTATTAAAAAGAGAGCAATGTGGCAAAACAATTTAGCAAAAGTGCCGTAAAACTTTGGTAACCACATGGCAACCTACCAAAAATAAACTGGCTATATCGTTGCAATCTTTGAATTTAAAAAAATGGGACAATGGTGGCAATAACCTGATGATAGCGTGATAATAAAGGTTGATACCATCATATTACACATGCTACTATGAGCGTTTTATCTTCAAAGTCAAATCAAAATGTGTCTTCATGTAATCTGCCACTCATTTCTCAGCAATTAATTACTAATTGTTTCACTCAGAATACAGATAATTAGTTGCTTTGGCTAATTTTGCCACATATGGCAATGTCTATTCATGTACACTGTTCCTGATAAAGAAAGTGCTGAATAAAATATTAGACTATTTAGAGTGAATATTTAGTCACTCCATAGTGTAGTGATTTACACATTTGCTGAATGTGAACAATGCCCAGTTTGAAACCTGAAGAAGACACAAATCCCTTGTGTCAGGAAAGGCATCTGGTGTAAAAACCTGCCATCCGCTGTGGTGACCTCTTGTGAATAAGAGAGCAGAGTATTTAGACTGTGAACTGGGTGACAGGCCAGAGCAGTCTGATCCAGCTGCAGGTACATGGATCATTCCCCACTAGCATGTCGCCTCTCTAGTGCGTCAGGTAGTCATCTCAACACAGTCTACTGGAGAGACTCTGAAATTGCCCTTGGTGAGAGTTGGTGGGCAGGGGTGGGTATTCTTGTTTTCCCTTGCTTGGTATGTTGAGGGTTTCCCCAATGGATGAGAGTTTTTTCCCCACACCTTTAAAGGGGATGGTTGTTTTTTGTTCTTATGTGCTGAATGACAGTTCAGAGTACCCAGCCTTCTTGGAGTCCCTGGGTAGGGTGCTGGAAGGTGCCCCAGCCAGGGACTACATTGCCCTACCGGTGGACTTCAACCATGTTGTGGGGAAAGATAGGGAGACCTGGAGGACTGCGACTGGGAGGAATGGCCTACCAGAGCTGAACCGAGTGGCGTTTTGTTGTTGGGCTTCCATGCTAATCGCTGTCGATCTGGACAAATAGTTCTATAAGGCTTGATTGGCTTGTTGAACTTAAGCAGCTAAGACAGTTGACCCTGCTATTGCACAGCTGATATCAGGAAACAACACAAGACTTCAAAGTGCAGATTTTCTGTATTGTCCTCCTTTAGGTTCATAAATTAAGTAACGCTGGCTTATTGTTTAATTTATTAAGTCACATATGGTAAATAATAGTGATAATCCTTGAACATTTTATATTCTACTGCTATTTATTAAATCAAAAGAAAAGGCTGTATGTCAAAGCAATTGTTTCTTCTACAAAATGAACGACATATCAATTTGAGTTCTCCTGTTTGCCTTGACGCTTATTTGGTACAGCCGTTATTCTGTTACCAGATTGATTCTGGCTGTGGCACCTGCTCTCTGACATCATTCAAATTCCTTCTCACCTCAATCATGTGATACAACGCAGGCTGTCTGTCTTTTAGTTTCAAAACAATGAGATTTCTATCGGTAATACTATTACTACCCTTAATAGGGTTACAGCTGTCTGGGTTTACCTTGGTAAGGCAACAGAGAACTTTATTAAGTTTAAGACCTTTTGTTTTTTTTTATGTTTTCTGCTTCTACTGATACATAAGAGCCTTTAAACCCTAGAGAGAACATATCAGCCTACTAAAGAAAAAAGTTCAAGATGTCCCCTCATTTCACTTCTTCTTGTGCAAAAAACAAAGTGTTATCTTTCAGAAGGTGGAACCTTTCTGATTTTTTTTTTTAACGTGTTGACGGGAGTGGTTTTGGTGTGGCACTATGCGGCTGATTACAGGCGGAGACTTAATCAGGTGGTGCAGTCTGTCGGGGGCCCCAGGGGCCGAGAGTGTGCTACATCCTGTCAGACTACACAGAGAAACAATCAATCATCAGAATGGCTCCAAGACAGAAGAGGGAAGAGGAAGATAGAAGAGATGGAGGAAGAGTAGGAAAAAAATGTAAGGGAGAGAGGGGCAGGAGCAGTAGAGGATGAGTGAGGGAGGACATGAGATGGGAGAAAGAACATCATGAGGGGGAAAGAAAAAGACTGCGTCCTTGCAGAGACTAACTTAAAGTTATAAAGACATTAGGATGTCTATGAAAGCCCAATGAGTCTAGTTAGACTAGGAGCCATGCTGCAATGTAAGAACATACAGTAGTGCAGAAGCCAAGCCCACGTCAAAGCTCATAACAATTGATGTCTAACATTTTCATTGCTCCACCAGTCTCTGTAACCTTCACCTACATGTTGGTTTTACTGTCCTGGCTAAGCTTCATCGTGTCACATTGTAAACATGATCACATTTTGGCCATGGTTTAAAACATCCTTGCAGATAAACACCAGAGCCAAGAGGAAAAAAGAACAGGTGAGAGATGGGAAGAGAGAGATTGAAGTAGGCCTAGGTTTAATACTCTGTGGGCTCTGTCTGACGGCTGTGTAATGACGCAGCTCTTTAAAGAACATCTTAAATAAAAGGCCAGAACAATCCTTAGTGACAGGTGGGATTTTTTTATCTAAAAGAGGAGTAGGACAGGGCCAACTAACACACGTACACACATGCGCATACTTTCATCTATGCTCATATATAAACATCAGAAGGTCCCATAAAGAGGATTTCCTGTTCTGTCTATGTGAAGCAGAGGAGTTGAAATGGACAAACAGCAGAGCCTATAAAGGTGATTTATAGAATTTAAATAGATGTGCATTCTTGGCACACCATAAAGGATATTAAACGCTCAAAGGGAGAACTTGGACACAGATTCCCTTAAAATGTTTTAATCTATAATTTTTTCCAATGTCTCAAAACAGGACATGTCTGTGTGAGAGAGAGATACAGAGACAGTTAAAATGACAAAGAGAGAACATATGACATGAAAAAAATTCTGGAGTCCAGTTCTAAGTCGGCCTATCCTGACAGGGCCAAAAGTGCAAAAATGTTTAGCTCACCTCTTGCCCCATCCCCCAGGAGAAGACATTCCCACCATCTGAAAAAAAAGAAAGCGAGAAAGACAGACAGCGGGAGGGAGAGAGAACACAGTAAACCAAACAGTCCAGAGGCAACAAATAGAAAGCTCAGGTTAAAATAGAAAAGAAAAAAGAAAAAAAACCAAACAAAACAAAAACGAGGGGAGAGAAGGGAAATGCGCAGCTGACAAAAGTGGCTCAAGTATCATACATCAAGCACTTGTTACCTCTCCCGGTGCTTGTGATTGCACATGACTGCAAACAAGTCAGTGATAAAAATCTGAAGAAAGATGAGACCGATCGGGCTGGCTTTAAAGATCATCAATCACAGCCCTGTAAGCTCAGATATTATTAGTTCAAGTAAAGCTGCACTCTTCCATTTTATGGACATCATAAAAGACTTTGGGGGTGGGGGTATATGGAGGTGGCGTGTTGGAGATCCCCCAGTGTTTTAACTAGGACTGGGATGGATGTGTTTGGAAAAGCAGACCGGATGGATGGACAGCTCTAATGTAGTAATGTTAACTGAATCACTCACACTGGACCGGGTTCTCCAGGGGAAGGAATGCAGGATGGGAGTGTAAGGCCACTTAGAATATGTTAGAGTCAGTAAAAGCACATAATAATAATAATAATAATAATAATTTAAAAAAAGAAAGAAAAGACATGCATGTTTGTGCAGCATCATGTGCTGCCCCACTGTATGTGTGCATTTACAATGTGAGAAATTAAGTGGCACTTGTACACACACGTACACACACTTAGGTGCAGGCAACAGGCTTTGATTTCAGAGATCAAAATCCATCACCAAGGGGTGGCACGGTGTTGCAGTGGCTAGTGCTTCCACCTCACGGAAGAAGGTCCTGGTTTTAAATCCAGGCTTTCTGTGTGGAGTTTGAATGTTCTCTCTGTACCTGTGTGGGTTCTCTCTCGGTACTCTGGCTTCCTCCTCCATGGTCTAAAGACTGGGAGTTCTAAATTGGCTGTAGGTGTGAATGTGAGCAAGGAATGGAGACTACAGCGAGGTGCAGTGATTCCTGATATGAAAGTGCCAGTTATCAATAAAGCCCATTTGGCTGTATTTGGTTTCACTTTTTGACCTTCCCTTTGTTTTAAATACAAAAAAGCTTTATTCTTCACATCTTAATTTTATGTATTAGCACCAAATATAATGTAAAACATTCTCTCTGTGCATGGAATCGGTTGTATACAATTTAGACATTGGTGTCAGTGTGAAGGCTTGCCTGCCTCTCTGTGTTAGTCCTGCGATAGACTGGTGACCTGTCCAGGGCCACCAAGTCTGTCCCGCTATTCACCCCGTGACAGAAAATGGATGGATGGATCCATCACAAATTAAGACAAATAAATCAGATTCAGGATGGGAACAACAGGTGCACACTCTCAGGTGTTCAGTCTTTATGTCAAATGTGACACATTTATGAATCTTCTGACTGATTTTTTTTTTAACAAGTAAAGACTATGATGACTAATAACAATTTATTAAAAAAAACAAAAAAAAAAACCTATGATCCCCATAAGCTGGTATAAATATCCAGACACCTAGGGCACATAACAAAGATTTTTATACTGGACCCTCGTCCTGTGCCCCTCATTAAATGATTTTCTTGATATTTAAAGTTAATATTTCTAAATGTTCAATGGATGCATTTTTATGTGTTTTTTTAAGGACATAATTATACTTGTTAGTATTTTTAACTTCTCTAACTTACTCTAACACCTGCTGACACCTGTTGATGCTGAAAATGATGTGCACCATGTTCTCCAAGCCAGTCTCCTAAATGTTCACGTTGTTAAAGTAAACTACTTTAATCCTGGAAACAATACAAACAGGGTTCACACTGATCAAATCAATTAACACTTTCTAATAAAACGTTGGGCTCTATGCTCCTGCCTTCTGAGCAATCTCTCGTTTTTCTATTGCACATATTCCTCAAAACTTTTTGCTTTCCCCCCCTCTCGCTCTCTCTCTCTCTGCCTGCCAGTAAGAACATAAAGGCTAGTGTGAAGTCCATCACTGCCTGGTGAATAGCTGCCCTTTGTGCCTCAGAACTCAATTCACAGGCTGAAAGGACTGCAGCCCTGCACCTCTGTGTGCTGGCTGATTTAAAAGAGTGTGCATGTCCACTGAGGTCTGCCTGAAAACCTTCTGTTAGGTTAAACACACCAGGTTTAGTGTTCCAGATTCTAAGTTTACCACACTTGTTGAATACCTTATTTGAACACAGTCAATTCTGATACCAACACTGGTCTTGCACTCGCTTCTGTTTCAAGGAAACTGTTACAAATAATTTTAACATTGTAGAAGAAATGTCCTCTGCGGTTACTTATAGCTCATGGTAACAACGTGTTTGGAGGTTGTCCAGTTTGAAAGAATTTGTCTTACCATTTCAACAACCATAACTTTCCTGTTATTTCTGGCACAGCTGCAGAGGGCATCAACAACACACCAACCTCTCGCCCTATCTTTCTCTCTCCTCTCACATAGGCCTTCATTCGGCTTGTTAGGCCTGACACTGGCACCCTGGTGAACAAAAGGACTGCACGGCTTAGGGCTGCCCTGGAATGTCAGCGGGTTCACATTTCACATGCAGATGCATGACCCCAGAGCCCTTTAGTGGGAAGGTGCGCTTTAACCTCTCAGAGAAGCAGAAGGAGGGGAGAAGGGGAGTAAAGGGGCACCTTAGGGGGAATATGGGTTGGGGGAAGGGTAGAAAATAAGAATGTCTGAGTTTGCACTGCTTGCATCTGCTCTTAGTGTCTATCTTCCCTCTCTCTTTCCCAAAACACTCTCCCACAATGTTAAACTCCGCTGATATACCTTATAGAATATTATAATTGTCGATATTCTGAAAACTTGTCAGAGCCATCTCCTTTCTTCGTGATCTGTGATGCGCCCCCTCTTTTTCCCCTACTTTGGAATACATGAAAGCATTACATTTTAAAATGCGTACTTAAGATTTCTCCCCAAATAATTGAAAAAGCACAATGGGAGGGGTTATGTAAGGCAAAAGTACTGTGAGCTCCGCAAAAGAAACCAAAGCTACTGTCATCTGCTCTCTGTAGGCCCAGGCAGGCACAGTTTCAACTCAAGGGCTTCACACTTCTGTAACTTTTTCTCCTTCCCTCGCTGCTCTCCCTATCCTAACTCTCTCTATACCCGTTTGCCTCTCCTTCTCTTCATAGCTCTCAGTAGTGAAAACTTCAAAGACGAGATCTTCTGCAAAAGCATAAAATCTTCAAGTATAGATGTTTGTTTTGACCCTAAGCCCCTTGCTAACCCCCCCCCCCCCCACACACACACACACACCTACGACAAGTCCTGCAAAATACATGAGGATCAAATCCAGATTTTTTTTCCCCCGTTCAACCGCAGCCCTCATCCCTCCATGTTATATTTTTGTATCAGTTTTGTACAAAGCAAATCTGCCATATGTCACTGCAACTACAACAGTAACCTCACAAAACTGATGACAGAATATGAAGTGTCTTGTGAGGAAGGGCATCACTTTTTGAAATATGTTACAAGTTAGACACTTCACAGTGAAAATGAAATAAAAGAAATATCAGTACCACCCAAAAGTATGAAAATGCACAATGTAAATACAAACATACATTTATGCTTCCACTCTGCTGATGTATGACTTCTGTAGTTGTCTGGGTTGAAAACTGAAGTTATTTCTTTGTGAGAAGCACAAAAGGGTCGCATCTGTCAACAGGTTGCTGCCCTTAATCAGGCCCAGATTTATCACAGCAGTACAAATACAGTAAAGTTTTAGCTCCAATGCCAAACATTACCTTACATGACACAGAAGAAAAATAAAAAGAGACCACTCAAGTTTTTAGCATTCTCTTGTCATCTTGCAGATGAATTATGCTTGGACCGGTACAATGTGGTTGACCTTGGAAGGCAAGTATAAAGCATGCTATTCACAGACATCACTTATTGTGTGCTAGGCTTTAACTGAGAGTATTGTGTTCAGCGCAGTGACTGTGTTAAAAGAAACACACACGAGCGCAAACACACAAAACGCAGCCTTTAGAATGCTAATCTGACAGCAAAACCATTGGTTTCACCATCTGACTTCTGTCACTGACTTTACTTACTGGAGTCAGAGATTCTCCTCTGCGAGGAGATGAATCTATATTTAAGACAAAGTGCTCAATTTTTAATTTGCACAGTCTACACTGCATATATGAGAGACTAAGAGTGCGCTCTGCGGTTAGCAGTTCTGCCCTCTAATAGTTGAGACATCTATAGCATCCACAGCAAGGCCAGGGGAGCAAGGGAGCAATCCATAGGCCTGCGTAGCCATGGCAACTAAACAAGGAATAGGCTAGATGTCAGGCGAGCATGGCTAAATTACCCATTAGAGAAAGCAGGAAGGGGAGAGAAGGAATACTGGTCAGGGCACAAGAGGCTAATGGGGAGATAAGATGGCCAACATATATACCACACACACACACACACACACACACACACACACACACACACACACACACACACACACACACACACACACACACACACACACACACACACACACACACACACACACAGTCTATGCAGTCACACAGAAACAAACAATGAGAAAACAGACAGAGGTTGTCACATTAAGATGCCACTGGGGAAAAAAACCCAAAAAACTCAAATAATAAATCTAAGTAAAAGTGCATAAACTTTCACAGTGCTCACATGTAGTAATGCACTCATAAACTTACGCAGGTATACATATGGGAAACGTATGCGCACACAAACACTCAGGCACACCCATGTGTGCACACACTATAGCATACAAAGGGCACAAAGGGAAGACAAAATGGTTTTAATAAAGACGCCCTCTTGGAGAGGTTGCTCATGAATGTGAGGGAGATGTATTTATAGGAATCCTCTTGTGAGATCCTCTGTGCCGGGATTCACATCTTTTTATGCGAGAGAGCGAAAGAGAGACAGAAAGAATGAGACTGAGATGCTGTGTTATTACCTGTTTCTTCATCCTAATCCTTGATGCATGGCCTACTCCTTGAGTCTATACTAATGAATAATACAATAAAGAAAGAATTGGTCTAAGCATCTGAATCTTTGGAGGTGTGAAAAGGTAAGAGGGGTATTGGCCTGATGGTTTATTCCTACTGTGCACTTACATGCAACTATGGACACACCTATATGTATCCAAACAAGCACAGGCATATAAAGTGTGCATATGTAAGAATATGGGAGCTTATTTGTGAGCAAATGGTCGGTGAACACACACACACACACACACACACACACACACACACACACACACACACACACACACACACACACGCGCGCGCGCGCGCGCACACAATACCAGTCACCCACTAATACACAGCCACACGCACACACTGACACACAACCCCTCTACACACAGAGTCAGACAGGCAGGCAGGCTCCTCCTGATTTTAATGCTGCACATTCATTTGCATGCGCCATAATTAGCGTCAGGCACACAGAGGCTGGTCCTGGGGGAGCCCTGTGATAACCGCTTCCTCTTCTATTAGGGCTCTCATTCCAAGAGTGTCAGACATTGCACATCTTCATTGTGGGGCCTGCAGCACATCAACTCAGTGGAAACTCTGCTGCTGTAGCTACTGCTGGAACATTTAGGAGAAGACGATGGATTCAGGGGCCAGAGGAAAGGTGGTGGTGGATGCCAGCCTTGGTGCAGGATGTGTAAAGAGTGTAAAGAAAAGAAAGGAATGAAGTGATAAGTTTGGAAAACAAAGGGGAAGAGGGAAAGAGAGACAAAGAGAGGTAGTAAAGCGGTTACACATTGTGCAGCAGACAGACAAGCTGGACAGAGGTAATGAATGCAGTTATTAAATTGTTTCAGCTGCAAAGAGGTCTATTCTTATGCCATTATAAAGGGAACAATTTATCCCCACTGATCGGCCCTGTCTCCTTTCTCCTCGCTCACTTTGATCTGCCAGCATATTGCCTTGATGTGTCCTATTCAATAGCGAATCTGGGGCAATTTTAATGCTTTTGTACCTCGCCACCGCTCCACTTCTCCCTCCCTGTTTAAAAATAGCTGTTAATTATAAGTGCAGTTTAAATGTCTCTAGTGACCCAGAAATGCAGGTTGGAGTGAGAAGAAGGGATTGAGAATCTCCAAGTTTAAAAAGAGCGAGACACTATTTCTTCCCCTCTTTATCATGCTTTCTTCAATCTCTCTTTTTTCCTCACACCCCCCTACCACTTCTTTGTCTTCTCCATTCACCTCCCCTCTGTTTCTACTTCACCATTTCTTTAGTGTTCCTCCACATTTCTTTTTCTCCATCTCTCGCTCTCTCTTTCTCCTCTGTGGTATTTCTTCGGCTCGGCGGGAGTGAGCAGGGCTAGAGGATAGGGGATTCAGTTCTTTCTCTCCAACACACGAGAGAACTGCAGTGAGACATCGGAGACCATGGCTGTGAAACCGCTTCAGTCTGCAGATTGTATGTGCGTCACGCAGAGTCTTTGTATCTCTCTCCCCAACTTCTTCCTCTTATGCAGCCGCAGGAGTGGGATGTTGAAAGGAAAGGCATGTGAAGGTGCGCTAGGTAGCGCAGTACGAGGCACAGGCACACAGTATACCTGTGGGGAAGAGAAAGGGCTGTGCAGGGACCTGAGGTGTGCACCTGGGGGGGTGCAGTGTTATAAATAAGGCATTAGCCTCTTGAAGGGAACAGAGATGTTAGGAGCTGTCTCGGTAGCTCTCTTTTTCCCACTAACTCTAACTAACAGTTAACCTGAAGGCATGTACATGTACTCCTTTCATCGCAAAGGAGGTAGAGTAAAAAAAAAAAGTCACTAAGAGATAAACTGTGGGACTCTGTCATGTCAAAATCTGGGCACTTCTTTTTTTAAACTTAGGAGAGGTCAGGTGTAAACTTGCCAGAAGTTTGATTAACTGTCGCCGCTGAATGACTCAACCCCTCCTGGCTGTTTTATAGAACTGTGTAAAGAAAGTTTTGTTTAAAAAGAAAAAAGGTGACCAACATTCTGTAGTGTGAAGAAAAACAGGTTAACACTAAACTGAACGGTTTCTTAGAGTTTGACAGTACAATAAACCACGGCATAATTACACTCTCTGTTGGTGTACACTTGGGCATAATCTCATCTGCATCTTTTATCAATAAAAAAGCTACCAGAAATATAATGCTAAATAAAATAATATGAACACGCGCACACACCTTTCTAATGTAGCTATAGAATATGAACAAATCATTTCTAAAACACTTTCTGTACAGAGTATGTGGCGATGCCACTAAATGTGTCAAATTCAAATCCATGTGCGAGGACATGGATTGTGTGCTGCACATTGATCCTTTTTTTGCTGTCGCTGTGAATGCTGTTTTAAGTTTCATGGTCAAACTTGATGCTCTTTTCAACAGTATCCCACACAGCTGTGACCTTACGTCTGTTTGCCTCCAGCTCAGTAAAGAGAAGGAGACGCAGCACTTCAGCCCGTACAGTTTAAAAGCAGGTTTGTGATTAATAAATAAGTCAAATTAAGCCAACAGCAAAACAAATTAGCTTGACAAAATTTTGCTCTCTCTTTTAGTTCTAGTGGTGACACAATGCATATCAAGTTCAGATTCTTTTTTAGGGTTTGATTGCATTGTGTTGAGAATGATGTTTATTTCATTTTTTTTTACGCAAACCCTTTAAAAAAACAATGACATGAAACTGATTAGCAACACTTGGGGAGAGAATAGCAGAATACTAACAATACTGAGAAAGTTGCTCTAAGCCAATTAACTATTCTGCCTTGCAATAATCTTATCTGCACTCTTTTCTTACCATTCTGAAATGGTACAAGCCAAGATGACAAAAAATTTTGCATAGTATTCTTTAATTGAGGAAAGTGATTAGGTGATTTTTATCTGCTCTGTATCAGTTGCTAATAGTAAAAACACTAGAAAAGCTAAGGTCTCCATTTTATTGTACTTTCAGACTGCTTCAGTCTCAGCTTATCTGCAGTGTTACCAACATTTCTGCAGGAGGACATTTGCTGACCTCAGCAGCATATTGTAACTTCTGGCTCTCACTAAAAATTAATATGACCTCTGTCTGCCTTCGCTGGCTACTGAGGCAATGATTTACATTGTGTCTCAACCAGTGTCCGAGGTTTAGCCTGACAATAGAAATATGTACAGGAGATGACTGAGCAGTGCTGAAACAAGGACTCAGTGTGGGTCCACTCACTCAAAGCAGGCAAGCACTTGATAGATAAATAAGAACAATGTATTGGTTTGTCCACAGGCGTGGCAGAAATGACAACTTGTTAATGCTGTCCTTGGTAAGGAAGGCATGACTGTACATAAAATGTTATCTAGCAGCAGTGGGAGAAGCATCTTTAAACACCAGCAGTGCCTGAAGAAATCACAGCTAATGAAAGTGACTCTTACACTCACTTCATTGTAGAAACTAGAGAAAACAATAATGCTGAAACTGTAATATGTTAGAGCTGTAAACATCTCTCAAAAGTTTGGCTTCATACTGTAGAGATATGTCATTTTATTTTTGAAAAAAATGTGTAATAATAAACCAACCCAGGCCCATCCTGCTGCAAGAGTTTTTGATATTCTAAAAATTATCCATAGCCCATGAAAATGAACATATTACAAAACATCCATCCATCCATCCATCCATCCATCCATCCATCCTCTTAACCATTTATACAATTCAGAGTGTTTTCCGGTTTACGGGACTGGAGCCTATTCCAGCTGATACATGCAGAATATTAAACAGAATAATAAATACACTTAAGTAAATATGAGGAAGGAAGGCAGCATAGAGATGGGAATAAGAGATGTGAGCTAATGACCTTGATAAGACCAGGGACACAAAGAGCCTGAGGACAAGACTTGATGTGTTGGCGTGACAGCGGTGTAGTAGTCCTAGTGACAAGAGGAGATGAGGAGTCTGCAATTCTTGGCTGGTGTTACACATTAGCATTGTTGTTTGCCAGGGGGCATCAAGGGTGATTGTGTGTATGTGTCTATGTGTGTGTGTGTGTGCGTGTGCAGAGCGACGTAGGAAGACATCCCAGTCGAGGCCTTGCATGGTGACAGAGGCTGATACTAATCTAATGAGATAAGAAACGTATGCAAATGAACCTGGCCACAGTTCACACTAATCAGCTTAACACCGCGATAGATATAAGCTATCTGTCGCATCGTGTGCACACACACGCAGGCTCTCAGAACTTAAAACAATCACTGAGAGGATTTGCTATGCCATGTATGAATATACAGATCCACACAAATAGGCCCACTCACTTCTCCTAACACCTGTAGACTCGCAGATACTGAGTACAGTAAATGTTTAGACAACTGACGCATGCATACTAAGTGTGAAGGTAGAAACCAAATGAGTGAGCGGAGGCCTCAGTGTGTGGGTCATTCAGTCTTTGGGATCACGTCTTTCACAAGTAAAATGCAGCCAGATGAGAGCAGCAAAGGAGCAAAAGAATCTAAAACAGTTGAACGTAGCAGGGAAATGCTTGCTGAGAGCTGAATTTGTGGTCAAAAATGACCTGTGCATGACCCCGATTTTCTAAGACCATGCAGACACATTTTAGCCCTGTCAATAAATGTCACTTACTAACACTACATATATTTTTTTGGATTTTTTCACAAATGAACTGTCACTAAAAAATTTTTCCTTATTCAAAATGATGAAAAAGCAGACTGGGTGCAGAAGGCCAAGTTGTCATTTGAAATGGCGTGTTGTCACTAGGCAGAGTGGAGAAGTCGTGCCGCAGCTGCACTCTTCAACACATCTCTCGGCAGCTATTATTATCTGTGGGAATTTAGGGCATCCTGCATGGTCTCGGGGCAAAATGTTGACCACCAGTAAAAGACTGGCCCTGGAAAAACATACACAGCTGCCCCTCACACACTCTTCAGTGTCCACTGACCTTCGCTCATGAGCAAGCTTGCACAAAGGGTATACTTGCATTTAGATACTTGATATAGAGGTCTACTATTTAATTTGCAATTCTCCGTGAAAAGCCGAGAAACATTTAATACTAATATACTGCATCTTGTATTCTTTTCTACTCACTTTGCTTGAGGTACTGTACAAATGCTGGCTCTGAATGTGCAGTGAATTATGTAATGTGGGTACTGTATACATATTGTAATTACAGAAAATATACAGTGTTGTAAATAGGTATAAAAGTAATTAAAAATAGTTGCAGCAATTTAGTCTTGAACCTTTTAAATGTTCAGGTATTTTCATGCCATGTCTTTGCTGATATTTCTTTTTTTATGCTTGTATTTCATCCTGCTTTTCTCCGTGTTCCTCTTCCTCTCAGATCTTTCTTTGACATTTACCACTAACCTACCTATTTCAGTCGACCTATTCTTAAACAAAGCTCGGCCAAGACATCTTTATGGAAATCACTGTGCTGGATGTGTTGATTTGCAAAGAGAATGGAAGCTGTTCAAACTTACCCGCACAGGTTATACAGAGAGAGACAGAGATGGAGAGACAGACATTGACTTCCACAAAGACAGACAGTGACATAGAGGAAGTGAAATACAGAGCACCTTGCTATAACTATATTGGTTGGCTCCAGTATGTTGGCGCCCATCTTATCTGGCTAGAGTCCCACACAGCATTCATCTAATGAAAACCTGGCTGGATGGCCGGCTGGCTGTCTCATCAAGGCTCATTGCCATAGGTTCCTCTCCCCCAGCATCAAAGTCACTTGGCTTTTATCAATGGCCAAGTAAAAGCAAATAACTTCACTAAAATTTGAAAGAAACCATGAAAAGAAATCTAAAGCAGACTTGAATCGAGAGGCCCGGCAATTCTTTAGGGGCACTCAGAAAGAATTATTGTGGCAACAATCAAATCAAAGAAAAGATGATTATTATGCATCTGCAACTGTGTGCACACTCACTCAACACACATCAAGATACAAATTCATGGGCTACTTCTCTCTATCTCTGAGACACACATGCGTATACACACACACACACACACACACACACACACACACACACACACACACACACACACACACACACACACACACACACACACACACACACACGGACAGAAAGGAACTTAGAGGAAATGCAGACCTACATAAAAACAAGTATTAACTACTGTATAGTACACAAGGTACAAGTACGCATAGCCGTCACGCTTTGTAAAATCCCCGAGTGTCGCATTACAGTGGACTGCTAAAACTGTGTTGGCTGGTGATAGCTCAGAGACCACAGCCAGACTACAGTAGCAGCCAGTCCCCCAGTGGATGACTGGGCTCTGCATATGAGCTCAGTCACTGTAACAAGCCCCACTTAGTCACTGGCTCTTTCACAGGCCCTCTCTCCATAGACCCTCTATACAAACACGACACTTAAAAACACCATTACTGGCAGATTGCTCAAGCCTTGGTGAGCAGCTCTGAAGTGGTGAGTGAGAAAGATGAGAGGACAAACAGGATTCTGATGAAACAAAAGTGGGATGAAAAATCAAGTAGGGTACACAAAGAAGGTTTGTTGAGGATGGCATTGATGAAACAACACAGTGCGCTAGTAATTAGCAGGAAATGCAAGTTTCTGGTTTGGTAAAGAGGTCAAAGTTCATACAACAACTTATAACATTATTCTTTAGGGTAAAATTAGTACCACTCAGTGACAGTGCTCTCTGTGTTGAGTCATTCTATGAAATAGAATAAACTAAAACAGCATATCTGGAAAGAAATGAAGCACATAGAGAATGCTGATTTTTTGTTTTTTTTGTTTTTTTGCCTACTCTGGTTGCAAATGCTCTGCTTGTCAAACTTATGTTTTTTGTTAGAGCATGAGAAACAGTGTGCTTCAGCTTAAACAATCAGACAAAATGTCCCCTGACTCCAAATACATTGTGTTTCGGGACTATCCTTTGTGGTTTAACAAATGCTAGAGACTTGTTTAACCCAGATGTGTCACATGCTGACCCGCAATGTCCTATCTTCACCCCATTACTTCTCCCCTGTCTCACCCTCTACTTATACACCCAACCCACCCATCTGTCGCTCATCCCTCTCTCACCCCCTTCCCATCTATCTCTCATCCCTCTCTCGTCCAGCCTCTCATCACTTGTTCATAACTTTACAGCCCTCATTAGACAGAGTCACAGTTTCCATCAAAGAGAGCAAGAATATTTTTAGGCAGGGGCATGCTTTGAGAAGCCTTCTCACTGAAAGTAAACCACGTCCAAACATCAACGTCATGTTGCTCAGAATAGGGCAACAGGTAAGTCTCTTTCCTCTTTCTTTTTTCCTCCTCCATCATCTCGTTTTCTTTCCCACAGGCTAGCTGTGCCATGATTTCATAATAACTATATGGGTGCCACCCTTGCTGCCCCTTTGCTGTCCTCTGGATCTGTTTCAAGCAAGAGAACAGATTGGGAGTGGGCATGGGTGCATGCCAAAGTATTCTGGGAAGGGCTCCAAAGAACATATTTGTTGAGTGGGGAAGAGAGCGGAAATGGACTTGTGTCTGAAGGGTGGTATGGTTGAACAAGAAAGGTGAAGCAAGGGTGAGAGACACAGAGTCACAAAGTGAGGTGGGAAGTTGAGTCATTGGGTTTCTGAGTGACTCATCTCCTGCAAAAGGTGTTTTCCGATTCAGCTGATCACTAATTTACAGGTTAAAATTCCACCTTTGTGGTTTGAGACCTCAAGTGGAAAATCGATGTGCAGATTGGGTTGAGGAAGATTTCTTATCATGATGCGATCTAAATGGATGTTACAAGCACATCCATTTAGATATAACAAAACACACACACACAGCCATGGACCAAAAAAAAGCTGAATAATATGAACACTGCTTGTACATGGAAAAGTTGCTTTAATAAACCACAGAGTAATCAAGAAAACTGCATTTATATAAACTAAACAAAAAAAAAAAAATTCTAAAACAACACAGAATTTGCTATTAATATTTTTCTACAGGTCCAGTTCATGTATTTCTGCTCACTTTCTGAATGCAGACTGCATAACTGAGAAAGTACGTGGTGTTTATGGACTTCTTTATTAGTAGCTGTGTGTAGGTGTGACTGTAAGTCTCACACAGCACTTCAAGTCATCCACAGTATTAACCTGCTGACATTCTGTGTGAGTGTGTGCGACTGTGTGTGCGTATGCATGAGTGCGTATGTTCTGTGTTATAGGGCTGGCTTGTGACATGCCATACTTCAGTGCTATAGGTTTTGTAGGGTTAGTGCTATTTCACACAACTCTTGGAAAATGAGTGAACCTGGAACAAAACATTTTGCTTATAATATATTTGAACATATTTCCTACCATGGATTAGGGCTTTCCTTTTAAAAAGCAAGTACTGGCAATAATTTGTATTTGACTGGGTTTAGATTTCATTATGTAGCTATGCAGCAATAAGTGACTCTTCACCAGCTCAATCAATTCAAGTTCTGATGTTTTAGGTGATGTAATGCTTTAACCCTTGAACTGACAAGAAATATGAAAGCAAATATGTGCACTTTTTCCAAAGTGCAATGGATTTATGCATTGGCTACATATGTGGTATTTTATTTTAAAACATCTCTCTGTGACCAGAAAGTGGAAGAAAGACAGAGGTGGAGGAGGTGTCTTACATAGTCCAGGCAGTGACCTCTAAAGATGACAGTGAAATAGTTAACCTACCTGACAAATACCATCATGTGAAAAGTATTTTTTCACTTCAATGTTTTTTCATACGGTTGCTGGAGAACTCTGGGAGTTCACAGACTTTGCAAGGTCAAAAAAGAAACATCAAACAGATTGTTGAGTCATTGTGGGCTTTCGTTGGCAGTCTTTTGTCTTCTTTGTTTCACAGACACACTAACTTAAAGAGGCACTGTGAAAGTGCTCAGATATGCAACAGATGCACAAATATGACACAGAAGTCAGACAGACAGAAGTCATAAACACCCTCACCCAAAGTAGCATATATAAACATGTAAGACCCCTCCCCATCACACCTCAGACAACCCCACATTACATACATGCACATAACATGTGCAATAGCTGGCATGTGGGGGTCATGCATAGAACATAAATGGGAAGCGGCACCTTCATGTAAATTCTTCCCTCTTGACAACTGAGCATTCGCCTAAGTCAGCTGTCTACTGCATTCTCCAAGAGGCAGGCATGACATTATGTTAATTACGGGGGCCTCCAAGGTGTGTGTGAGGGACTTTGTGACTTCATCTAAGTGTGTACTTGTACCTAGAAGCACATGTGTTTCAAAGTAACAATGTATGCCATAAACAGAATACACACTATTTTGCCAAATAAAATAGAAAACGAGTAGACCTTAATAACATGTCTGTTTATTGTTCTCATTGAAAATGTGAGTTTATATTCATCCATCTGCACCCCTCTAGCCCACCCTAGTGTGGCTACAAATAGATGTGCAAAGTGGTCCAATCCTTGCTGAATGTTTATCCAGGGAGGTGGATTACATCAAACCGGTCATCACTGTGTCACAGTGAAGGACCTGATACCCCCATAAGCTCAGCATTTCCTGCCTTGAGAGCCATAATTAAGAGCGTGCTGGAGAGCATCACACTCTGAATCCTCCAGACCTTAATGTGGCTTTTGTTCATCCATGACACAAGAGACTACATGAAGAGATAACAGTGAAAGTTCAGTGACATAGAGAGACGCTAATGCAGACATACATGTAGCTCATACAAGAAAGAAACTATCCAAACCACCCTGCAGCAGGAGAACACGACGGGATGCCGCTGAGTTCTTGGGCCACACGCATCTCTGAAAATATATATTCATATAACAAATAAGTATATCTATATGGGGGGAGTTTCAAATACCATAATTAAAAATTTACAAAGAATGTGGAATGGGTTGTAAATTGGAAATTCGGCCTGGCCCTGGGTCAGGATGAATTTTCACAGGACTCTATTCAGTCCTGTGGAAAACTAAGCACACCCTTATTTCTTCCATAAGAATTAAGGAGGTAAATAAGTGATCACCAGCAAGTGTGACTACTTCTATAAAAACAGACGTTTTGGCAGTTTGCTGGTCTGAAACATTCAAGCGTGTGTTGACAGCAAATTCACCCCAAAGTCAGACTGTGCAATGTTCAGAGAAACTGCAAAAAACCCCTAAACAAAACAAGAGACTCTACAGGGTTCAGTTAGCATGTTAAATATTAAAGTTCCTGACAGTACAATTAGAAATAGACTGAACAAGTATTGCTTGTTTAAAAGGGTTGCCAGAAGAAAGTCTTGCAAAGTTGCATCTGAACAAACTTAAGTGGAGATATTTGGCTATAATGCATAGCGACATATTTGGCAAAAACCAAACACAGCTTATCAGTACAAAGACTTCATACCAACTGTGAAGCACGGTGGTGGAGAGATGGTGATTTGGGCTTGTTTTGCAGCTATAGAACCCGGGCATCTTGCAGTCATTGAGTTGAGCATGAACTCCACTGTATAGTAGAGTACTGTAGAGTTACGTCTGAGGCCATCTGTCCAATAGCTAAAGCTTGGCCAAAACTGGGTCATAGAGCAGGGCAATGAACCCAATCACACCAGCAAATCTACAACAGAATGGCTGAAAAAGAAAAGTATCAATGTACTGCAACGGCCCAGTCAAAGACCAGACCTCAGTATAATTGAAATGCTGTGGCTGGACCCTAGGAGAACAGTGGATAAAAGAAATGCCTGCAAACCTCAATGAACTGAAGCAATGTTGTGAAGAAGAGTGGGCCAAAATTCCTCCACAGCCATTTGAAAGACTTCGAAAGTCATACAGAAAATGATTACTTCAAATTTTTGCTGCTAAAAGGTCGTTCTACAGACTACTTAATCATGGTGTGTACTTAGTTTTTCAAAGAACTGAATAGAGTCCTGTGAAAACTTTCTTTTTCACATTACTGTAAATACCCAGAGAGTTGTTAAAACCACCTTTGAGGCATTTCTGACAACTTTAGGTGTACAACAGGTTGCAACAGCTTGCAATCACATACGCACTGAGCGCAAGAGAGAGAGATGAAAACCATACCGGCCTCGCTGCTGCGGCTGGAAAAAAAAAAGGAGCCAGCTATGTGATTATGTCAATGGACACAGAGAACACACCTGCCATTTCAAACTAGCAATAATATGAACGCCCATGGTCAAAGAAGGCTTTCTGCTGATGTGTCTGTCCTTCACTCCCTCATAACTCCTCTTTTCACCCATTGCTTAGAACATGATTCATACAGAATCACAGAGTGCCTTAGAAAAGCATAGCACAAGGGTGGGCAACAATTAACCTGTATGTAAACAAGTCCATCAGTTATGACCCTTTACTCCCGCCTCTGTGCTTAGACTGCCCCGCCTCACCCAGAAGGGGTGCTTTGTAAGGGAAGGGGGAGATTGTCAGACCACTTGAGTTCCACTTCAGTGCACAGAGAGTTGAAGAGAAGTACGACTCCAGCCCCTGTGTAAGCACAAGTACTTCAGATCACATTGCAGAAGAAAAGAAATCTGGAAAATGCACTCTCAGATGTTTCATGGAAAAAAGGAAGAACGTTAAACATTTATGGCGGTAAAAAAAACAAAAAAAACAAACAGGAAGTTTATGCATATTACAGTTAAATAATGCGGAACTGAGCAGCGGAATGCTGTGCTCATAGGCTCCTGACAGATCTTTATTGCCCTGTGGAAAAGGTAGAGCTGGGGACAAAGGCCATTATCAACACTTGACTACTACTACTACAACAAACAAGGCTTTTTCATCCCTTGTCTTTGTGTGTGTGTGTGTGTGTGTGTGTGTGTGTGTGTGTGTGTGTGTGTGGGGGGGGGGGGGGGGGGGGGGTTGTGTGTTCATTCATGTGTTTAGGTGTCTCCGGATGTGCATATGTGAAGGCCTAGAAATGTGTATATATTGTTGAAGTGAGGTCAGAATGTCCAGGGAAGCGAAAGGTAATCCTTTAAGTGAGAGACTTTAACTCTTTCGGAAAGTAAACATCCAGGCATTTGAGGGGATATTGTTGTTGGGTAGTGTAACAGAACTGCAAGAGTGCCTTGAGGCACTGTGTATGAGTGACACAGGAAAGGTATGGATACATGCAGCAGGGAGGGGTTTTTGTTTGTGTGTGAGTGAACCTCTCAAGCCATGTCTCATGCTGCCTGCAGCCTTGAGCAGCTCTGTGGCAGGGGAAAAAGAGAGCAGATGCCTCTCCACTGGGGTGCATCAGGCCACCAAATCGGAAATATCACTGATCAAGTCTCAATTCAATTAGAGGCCACCAACTGATGCATAGCAGAATCTGTTTGTGTGCATGACTGGGTGGGTCCTTACCTCCATATGTGTGTCTGAAAAGTGTGTGCGTTATATGTGTGCGGGCATGCGTAGCTGGCGTGCTAGTGTTTCGGGTTTAAGGGGGGAAGAAGGATGACCCTGCACAGCTGACGGTCAGTCATGCAGGACAGAACAACACAATAACACTCTTGTTAACCAGGACATGGCATACCCCCCACCTGTTACCCCAAGAACCACACACAGACAGGCACATGCTTGCACATGAACAGACATACTTAAAAACCCACACTCTCTCTCTCTCTCTCACACACACACACACACACACACACAATCTCTTTTTATACACACACACACTTTTTGAAGTGTTTTGTGAAACATAAAAGGTGCTTCCCTGCGTTGGCTCATTTGAGGCCTTTCCTTCCTTCATTTAGCAAAGCATCCATTTATCTCTGAGGCTGTCAGGGGATCATCACTTAACACACTTCCTGTCTGTCCGTCTAACTAAACACTGTAAACAGGCTTCTCAAACGAACATGTTTAGTCTGGACCTGGCCTGGCTGGAGAAGAGAGAGGGCTTGCTTAGGTAGAAGCAAACAGTGTTGCTTGACTTACAGTGTGCATACCATTTTATTAACATCTTATTCGAAGTTAGCCAAAATTTGGCTACAGGTAAAGGCAAGACAAACAGAAGCCAAAATGACAACAGTTCAGTTCAGTTTCCAAGTTCAGCACAAGAGTACAAAACACACTGTACATAATGAAACTGAAGAAGACACAATCAAAATGTCTTTACATTTTATTCCACCATACAGACCTTGGAAACTGAGTGCTGAATTAAAGGAGCAGTATGACTGCTACTGGATGTGTGAACACTGTGTAACAGGCTCTCCAGCTGTCTTTTTTTGTACCGGGCTTTCCGCAAGGATATATAGTAGCCAGCTTGCGAGGTCCGGGGGCATGCCTCAAAACAGGAAACATTTGGATCCCAAAACTCAGATTTGCTGGTCCATTCTAACGCTGCCAATCCATAACAGTATACACTCATTTTAATTACTGCATATTCAAATAATGTTGCCTGTTTGTAAACATGTAGTGGATTACCGTAAAGGAAAATTAGGGTTCTCGTGTGTCCTAGCCAACAGTTTTTAAATAGCTATTAATATTTTAAACTATGCTTAATTCTAATTAGGACTTTTGTAATTAAGAATCATTTGACCTTATTTTATATTTTTATTCACTGGCATCTTGACTGTAGGTTTTTTTCAAGACACGTCGCACTGATGACTGTACTGTTATTGTTATTCAAACATAAACACACTCCTATATTCAACAATAATAATAAAAAAAAGATTATTTTCAGGACGAATGTGTTGTTAATCCCATGTCTTATCCAGCCTCTAAGACTGAGGCCTAATCTATATTTTTACCTTATAACAAAGGCTCGTTACCTTGAAAGCAATTATTTTTTCTATTGTGCAATTTGTCCTAAAGATGACTCTGCTATAAAAAACAAAAACACAATATAAAAAGAGAGATGATGGGTTTTTTTGTTTATTAATAGCATAAACAAATGCAATCTCACTCCTAAATTATTCTAGGACTGCCTATGATGTTTAACATAAATTTCCTACATGCAGGACAATGCTCTGGAATTCTTTTTTTGTTGGAATAAGGATAACAAAGGTTTCACAGGTGACTGTTATATCACACCTGATCGAATCCAGTCAGAGACAGGACTCAAACCAGTGTCGTAGACTTTGACTTCACTTTTTTTAGTTTGATTTTTTCGGTTACTGATAAGTTAGTCTAGTCACTGAAACTACCTGGTTAGGGTTGGGTTTAAATTCACACTTTCAGAACATTAAATATTGCAAGGCAATCTTCAGGCAATATGTTTTCCACCCTTTTCTTACCACATGCACAGCATCTTTGCCTCTGGGTCTCAAATGTCTTCATGTTTACTTGGAATGGGGGAAAAAAACCCTATAGATCCCATATATCCTATTTCAACAGAAAGTGAAAAATGGATTTGTATGATTCACCTGGTTACATTTTCAGGTCTGAAAGTTCAGAATTTTTGAAAAATGATTCCCCTTAATACTGTAAGCCTAGAGAAACATAATAATAAATTAGTATTTAACTGTCTTGAACTGTATTGTTTTTGGAAATTTAGTTTATAAGCTTTTATGCCAATAAATCCTATTGTGTCTTTAAAGGGTGGAATTTGTTTGTAGGCAAGTGAGTAAGACGGTATGTGTGGAGAGAGTGTTTATCTATATGTGCCACACTTTCTCCGGCAGTGTGTTGCTCTTGCTTATTGCCTGCTATAGACAACAAATGCACTGAGAGCTCTCGAATTATCACTCAGTAACTTTTAAAAAATGAAAATAAGCTTACTTTACACGAAGGGTCACAAACGTATAGATTTGTTTGTACCATAACTGTATTACATCCATCATTCCACAATGGTTTTACAATATGTACGCATTCTGTCTCACAGTATACTCGGCTCTTGGCTTTGTTTAGACAGCTCAGCCATGGGAAACACTGTGCTAGACATAATCTACACAAAATGGAGACTTAGCTTTTCAGAGAGTAACTAAGCATATGGCTGAGTGAGACTTCCAATCTGTTAGAGGTAACACGCAAAAAAGGGATCCTGATAAAGTGGTTCAGTGATCAGTGAATAATATAGGCCAGGAGATGCAGAAAGACATGACTACCCAGATATGAGAGAAGATATGCTTTGTTATTCACAAAAAGACTGCCAATTTAGAGAGTAATTTGCTGATGAGCAAATTTTTGTGTTACTTTTCCACACGTTTGTTGCAGTCCACAGAATATTTTCCAGCCATGTGAACAACTCTGCTCCATGAACAGGTACACTGCACATGTGGGAAGAATATCTCAAAACATTAAAAAAATATATATATATATATATATGTAAAAGTGGAACTGAGAAAGTGAGCAGTGGAGAAAAGGAATGACACGGGTGCATGTTTGTGTGTGGTGAGCTGGGGTAAAGGGGCGAGAAAAGAGGGGCAAGCGAAAACAAATTCACAATGCCAGCCCAACTTCCAAAAAGTGTGAAAATCTCTATAAACCCATCAGCTCCAATAACAGGCAAGACTGAATAGATGAGAAACAGAGGAGGCGGAGCGAGAGGCAGAGCAGAGCCACAGAATGAACTGGCCTCCCCCATTCACTTTTAAATTTCCTCCTCCACAGTCCCCTGCACACTGTTAATTACTGGCCAGGCATTCCCCTGCCACCTTTTCACACATAACAAGCACCCCATCCAGACCCACCGCTGGAATATGCCTGCAGCCTAAGGATCAAGACCAATTATGGCCCTAAGCTGGACCCATTTCTGTTTAGCCCGAGGGGGGCGCGGAGGGTGTTAAACAGGCAGAGGAGGGAAGCAGAAGCGGTGGAAGTGTTATTTTTCCCACAACATAAATGTGTCTGTTTATGTCGGTGTTGCTTGCTGAGTTTACTGCTGTTAAAGCACAAAACATAAAACTAAAAAAGCAAAAAAACCCGGACATTTCATGAAACCCCAAAATTCCTGTATCATGAATGAAGGGGATATAGCAGTTAGTCATATATACACAATATTTAACACATATTTGCTTGTATTTGCACATAATCAAACACACACATTAACAGAGAAAATGATGTTGGATAAAAGTATTAAGTAGAAGACGCTATGGATGATGGATAATCAATAAAAATAAGAAAAGACAGAGAAGGTTGGAAAAAAGGGAACGTGACAGGAGTAGAAAGGGAAGTGGAGAAATATATTGGAGTAAAAACAAAAGACAGAGGACAACACACAGACAGAGACGCAAATCCATGGGTGGAAATACCAACATAAAATATATGGATGGATGCACACATGCACACCAACAAACACACACAAAGACACACGCACGCTTTCAAGTTACAGCTCTGAGAAGCCATTAGTTTCATATATAAGCAGACCTGCTGATGAAAGCTCATAAAGGTGGCTATGTAAATAAAACAAATGAAAAGCCAGTGCTCAGAGGTGAGGGGGAGAAAGGAAAGAAAGAGACCCTCAGGGATTTATTGTTTGTGAAAGGCTGCTCCATTTACTTTCGCCACTGGAAAAGTGAGTGTGCCATCATGGAGGCATTAGCTAGCATCTTCTAATGGCAGAAAAACAGCGCACCCAGCATCAGTCTCACAGCTCAGTGAATTGAAAAAGGTGAGGGATAGAAGACGTGGGTGGCATCCACACATGCAGGGAGGTTTTGACCCTCTCACATGCTATCCACAAGGTATATACAGACAGACACACATTCACAATAATGCTTCAGCTATTACATGTCTTATCAGGACGATTTTCCACATGAGGCCAAGGAGGTGAAAGGTTGTGGCTTGGGCACGCTCTTTTCATTGTATGCAGCAGTGGAAACATCATGTGGTAATGAATGTATTCAGGGCTAGTGAAGGAGAATATGACCTATGATCAAATTCACAACTTAAAGAAGTAATATTTCTTTGCTTCTTCACTTTTTATTTCATTTGGCTCATTTTATTTGATAATCTCTTTTCTACTTCAACAAGCAGCCTGACCGTACAAGAAAAAAATGGCAGTTATGGACGCTGTTAAAAAGAGTTAAACTAGCTAATGTTTATGTTTACTTTAATGTCACATGAATAGGTGCATGTAAACATCTTTGTTGTTCAGGAGGATTTGTCATACAGATAACCAAGAAAATATAGAAGAAGCTTGTTGTTTGTATATATATATATATATATATATATATATATATATATATATATTATATATATATATATATATATATATATATATATATATATATATATATATATATATATATATATATATATATATATATATATATATATAATATAATATTAAAGTCCCACAGGATCTTGGTCATTCCTGACCACCCTTGCAGGTGTATCTCATTTTGACCTTGGGACTTCCAGGCCACACTTGGTACAGATGTTCCTGTATACTATGCCAGCCACTTGGTTATGGCGTTTCATATGTGTCCTGCCTGCTAGCATCTTGCACCCCGGTGTTATGCGCTGGATTGTCTCAGGGACATCTCTGCAAAGCCTGCACCTGGGGTCTTACTATCAATCTTGTGCTTAGCGCTTATTCCTGTGCTGCCATGATTAGTGCCTCTGTGCTATCTTTCAGTCCAGCTTTGTCCAACCATTGGTAGGATTTTCCTATATTAACCTTTGTCTATCTGCCACTGGTACATACCATACAGGGGCCTGTCCTTCCGTGATGGTTCCTTTTCTATCTTCTCTTCTTTCTCAGGTTTCTGCTGCCTGAGGTATTCACTAAGTACACGATCATTTTTGGCCATCTTTCTGATGTACTCATGGATCTTTGGCTGTTCTCATATTGTTCAACTGCAACTGAGCGTACACTCTGGATGGTTCAGTATGGTTCAGTGGAGAACATCTGGTTTATTTTCTTGGCTTCTCTGCCTGTAGTATACCTCTTCAAGTGGTTAACCAAGGCTGTGAGTCTTTGCTTGGCAGTCTCTAAGGCCTCAGGTAATGACAGCTTGTTGTAGTTCCCCTTTCTTCATCACACCTTTCTGCAGCTCTGATAGCTGGCTCTGGGGACATACATGGGTCATTGTGTCATTGTCCAAATATTTATGGTAAATACTTATACTCAGGCACTGATATTACTATGTCAGAGTTTCTGGAACTGCAATACATTCTCTCAGACAGACAGACAGACATTTGTCCAGAATAAAAAAAAAAACAAACTCCCATGATAGGATAAAGATGATCACTCAAAACATTTTTGTAATGATTTGCAGTGACCCTTCCCTTTAAAAGAATACTATGCCAGAAAAATGCCCCACAAAGCATATCCAAGCCACCTGATATCTTTACTGTAGGGGTCAAGGGTTTTGGGTTTTCTCTTGCCAAAACAGGACTTGATCATAGTCAACTCATGAATTTACAGGAACCCAAAGGTTATTGGTGGTTGCTACATCACTACCTCATTCACAGGAATGTAAAAAAAAAAAAAAAAGTGTTATAACATGTAACTGAATCAAGCAAAAATAAGAAACAGACATTAGCAAGCTAAAGCACCAGTTTTACATAGCTAAGTGAAAAATAAAGCCAATAAGCTGACTATATCTGATCCACCAATCCCAGTAAAGGTCTGACAGGTGAATAGAACAGATCCAGCAATTGGTGGGAGCAGCATACAGTGAGAAAAATGGGTTTCTGTACTTCCTGTGACATGACCGTGCATCCCATGGTGTGGCATTTAGCATAAACAGATGAGCTAATCTGAGCTGTGGATAAGGCACCTGCCTCATTCCACTAAATAAATAAGCCCTGTATCCCAATCTTCCTCCACTTGTGCCTCTCTCTACACTCCCATACCTCCATCCCCTGCTGTGCTGCTGCTCTCCATTTATTTCTCCTCTTCTCCATCAGTCGGGTAGATGGAAAGAGGGAACGAGGGAGAGTAAAAGTGGAAAAAATAGAAAAGGGCTCATATCATTGCTGGGCCAAAGGTGAGTCGCCTGGGGAGGCAGCGGGAATGAAATTCTCCCAGTCCCATTTTACCAGCCATTCAAAGCACATTACTCTGGAGAAGGGGAAACTTATAAAGCCCTTGCACTTGAACACATTTCTGTGTGTTTACGGGAGACAGAGAGCGGCTGCTGCACCCATGCCTCAGTAATAGATTCCCAATTTAGGGTCACTTCTCCTCTCTCTCCCCCTTTTGTCTTTTTGTCCCTCTCTTTTACTTGATAAGTCTTCCTCTCCTCCTCCTTTCCTATATTCATTTTCTCTCCTTCTCTATATATACATTTCTCTGCAGGCACGCTGCCCTCCCCTCAAGCTAAGATAGCTAGAAGAGAACCCCTCCAGTCTGTTTGCTTCTAAAAGGAATATTAGGAAAACTGTTTGTTTGTGTTTGCCCCTGTAGACACTGCAAACTGTTTCACTGAGGAGGGCTGATGGAGTTGATGATATAACTGTCATCTCCATAGCTCGATGGCAGCCTATGATAGCTGCACTGTAACTGTAGTCAGCTGCTGGTGTGAATTACTGCCGGAGCAAATACCTTTCTGAAAACGATGCAATAGTTTGCTGCAAAATGGGACAGTTCATTAGAGGGCTAGAATAAAAGGTGCAACAATCAAATTCTCTTCTAAACCCTTTTTTAAAAAGCAGGTAAAGAGTGCAAGAGGTTATTTCCAGAAAGATATATGATGGTAACATTTAAAATATTCACAAGACCTACTTCTTTCCGCATCAGTCACATCATTATTTTACCTGTGCCATTTTGTGGTTTCCTGAATTTGCTTATGACATAAGGTATGCTAATAGCTGCATCACTTAAACACAATCTCTTGGGCTATAATAGGGTAACCATGTGGGATGATGCTGTCACTACAGTAATTACAGAAATACCATCAAGGTGGAAGGGCAACCTGCTCATAATAGTTGCCAAATTAGCTTATCTGTAAGGCATAATAGGGTTCTAACACCTTGTAGCAATAGTAGAGTCTCATTATTGCAGTGCCTTTACATGTTTCTGCCATTAACGTGGGCTACATGAAATGTGAATGGATGATGTTTTGCCTAGTGTTACTGGATCAGGCCAAGACATGATGTGATTGGCCATATTTTTTATTGACACAGATAAGTTTGGCTAAAAGTGAACTAATTATCATATTATGGTTCTAGTACACGAAGCTGCTCACAGGCTATGATTAACCCCTGCACCTCTCCTAGTTTAACAATGGAGAGGTCATTGGGTATTATATCAACTGCTTTTAATTAGATTAGTATGTTACATTTTCTAGATTGCTATTGGCTGCTTAGGGATAAAAGTATACCATAAATGCCCATTTCATAGCTGTACATTCCCCTTTAAGCTAATTTAACATAATTGAGTTCCAGATGTAATGATCCTTTAACGGTTGGATAGAGCAAATCAAACATAGGTTACACAGGCTAATCTCACAATGAAACAATACACAACTGCACAATACTGAATTTAATTCTGATTATTCATACATTTGCATGCACATCTTCTAAACATCAAACAATTAGAAAAAAAGTCAAGCATAAAACAGACAAAGATGAAACATGAACAGAATAAGGAAATAAACATCTCAGTGTCTTGTCAGAAGCTGTTTCAGGCAGAGAAAAGCAGACATCAGTGAATGTCTTTGGAAGCCAGCCGTTTAGAGTGAACGGCAGGCTGCCCATCAGTGACAGGCCCCAGGCCAGTATACAAGTGGAGGACCCGATAGGAGCTGGCAGGTGAGACCTGGCCTGGAGTCAGATCATACAAGTCCAGCTGGGGCAAACACATCAGGAGACAACAGCACAATGCAGGTGGCCTGACACAGACGTAAATATGACCTGCCACTGATGGACTCTGGCTGAATTCAGCTTGATTCAAATCAGGTTTATTTGCATTAAGAAGTATTCTGAGGAGGAATGCTGTCAAAACCTCACTGGCCTGAAAGAAACTACGAAAATCCAAATGTGTCTCAAGGAACATCAAAGACCTAAGCATTTTTATTGTTGATTAGCTTCTCTCTAAAGATACAGTTTTAACCAACCCATTAAAACTGTTAAGATCTCCTAGAGGAGATCTGTAGAGGACTTCAGCACAACCTTTTCATGATTTCTTTAGACAGCTGATCTTCTATTTATTCCATAATCTTTTCTCAATTTTCCAAAGAAGAGGGCACAAAAAGGGCTCACACCCCCTTTTTTCTTGAGACCATAAGGGTGTATTTTAATCAACATCGTGTGCAAATGAAATGTCACGCCCTTTAATGTGAGAGCACCGTGGGAAATGTCGATAGAAATGTCAAGTGGTTGCAGGGATGCAGGACCAGAGGGGTTGATGTCATCCATGGTACAGTAGACTGAGGAGCTATTGGGCATACCCAACCTTAAAAGTAAGGACAGCAGAGAAAATTAGGATTGGTTTGAGCTTGAGCCTCAATGGCACCACATGTTTGAGCAGATGTGATCAATATGATCATTTTGTCTCAATAAACACAAATGTAATTTTTAAGAGTTGTGTTTAAATCGCACCTAGTGGGACAACAATAGCTGGAGACTGAAGCATGACTAAAATTATTTCAAGCTTGTTGCAATGAACTCGCAATCTTGTTGCCTTTGAAATGGTTCCTTTCCAGACAGGGACCAGGTCTAAAACACACTTGCAGTTGGGTTCATCTTCAGAGCACTTTGGTGCTTAAGGATGGAGATGAAATGGCAATAAGACAGAATGAGTCTGCTATCAGTTTGCGATTGAATGGGCTCAAATTGGCTATTACATGCAATCTGTCTGGGAAAATACAGTAATTAACTGTAATAAATTGGTGAAAGCCACAAATCTGTTGCTGTTGATTCAAATTTCTATGTCTACATGCACAGAAATACATTTTCACTGCTTAATTCAGAGTCCAGCCAAAACACCATAGATTTGAAAAAGAAATTCAGAAATGCCTCCACAAATAGTGACGTAGTTGCTGCAGCACAACAATTTAAGTCGCCTCTATTTTTTGAGGCGCCTGAGGTCCTTCAACATCTGCCGGACGACGCTCAGGATCTTCTATGAGTCTGTGGGTGGCGAGTGCTATCCTCTATGCTGTTGCATGCTGGGGCAGCAGGCTGAGGGCGGCAGACGCCAACAGACTCAACAAATTGATACACAAGGCCAAGTGATGTTGTGGGAGTGGAGCTGGACTTGCTGAGGGCAGTGTCGGAGAGGAGGATGCTGTCTAAGCTGCAGGCCATTATGGGCAATGGCTCCCACCCACTCTACGACACAATGATGAGACACAGGAGCACATTTAGTGCAAGATTCATGCCAACAAATGCACCACAGAACGCCACAGGAGGTCATTTCCACCTGTGGCCATTAAACTCTGTAACTCCTCCCATAATGGGTGATACTATGGAATTTATTGCAATTTATTATGTGTGCAATAACTCAGAGGTACAATAACTTGAACAGTTTGTTCCCAGATTGATATTTATTATCACAGCCACTGCCTTTGTTGTATTCGTACGAATTCTCGTGTACATATGGGAAATTTCTCTTTTTGGTTTAAATTATTAGTGTTTATTCTTTTTATAAATGGTAAATGATAAATGGTTGCAGCTGTAACAACTGAAATATCCCTCTGGGATCAATCAAGTATTTCTGATTCTGATCCTGAGTCAACTGAAAACTGACACAGGTGCTTGGCATCGTCGCTCACTGGTGTAAGGTTGTACTCACTGGCTCACACTAACTCAGAGTGATTGCACCGTAATGACAATCCTGTCTGTGCTTATAAATACGAGAGCAATTATTTGCAAACCTTCATCAGTCAGTCTGAGAGTGTTTGCAGGCAGTCTGAGTCAGACCGTGGCTGTCTGGAGACAGGTTGCCTCCCACCAGCATCTTGCCTTGCGATCGAAAAGTGGTAGCCCAGAGGTTGAGAGTGTTTTGCACGCTCAATCTCTGAGCGACCAGTTGTTCACACAACTAATTGCGATTTGCGATACATTTTCACTATGTGTATATTATCCAAGGATACCCGCAGCCAGGTTTACCACACTGGAGTCTCAAAATAACTGAAGGTAAAACACACACACACACACACACACACACCACACACACACACACTGATTGTTCACTTTGAAAAATCAATCAGCTTCTAATAATGTTTTTCATTAACCGATCAGAGCAGATTTAGGTAAGAGGACTTCTTTTGCTGCTCTTCACCAACCAAGGGTTGAAATTTGCCGTTCTTAAATAGAGAGGGATTATTTTTCCCTTGCAGATTATAATGGTCCACCTGTCAGAGGGAGTTTAGCGATGACGCCATATCACTGACAGGTACACTATCACCCTTCTCAAAATTCAATATTCTCAGTGGAAAATTAAAACTATAGGGAAAATAAGGACATAGAGTGTGCACCTACGGAGGAGAGACATGGCTCTCATATCTTGCTGACGACCTAATTCTACTGCCAGAGAGAGGAAGAAAGAGAGCGACACAGAGATGGTGTCTGGGCATGTACCTATGCAGGACAGATTGTGCTATGTATAAGTATGGTGTGCCTATCGTGGAAGGGACCTGGGCTCAAGCTCAAATTAACTGTGTGGCAGACTGGACTGTCAACTGCAATTACCTTGCCTCACACTTCCTGGACCATCTTGGTAATTTATTTTCTCTTCCCCTCCCTCTGTGCTTTTCCTCACTCTCTCTATGTTCCCTCACTCCAAATATCACTGGCAAATATAAACAGCCCTTGGCCACCACCCTGCAACTTGGAAGGCCTTATAATTGGAGCCTTGCACATTTGGGGGCTATTTTAGGTGAGGATATGGGCCCTAGCCCTTGCTCTCTCTCAGTCCCTCTCCCCTGCCCTCTTGACCACATTAAAGGACAATTATCTCTGTCTAGTCAGGCAGGGCAAGGGTTTAAGTTGAATAGCCATTGGCTGTCGCTGATTGCTTTTTTTAGATTTATTAGATTACAAATTAAATTGGAGGAATTGGCTTGTGGTGTTGGAAGTCAGGAGGCTTTCTACGTATGACAACGAGTGTGTGAGGAGAGTTTATGTCTTAATGTGTATGCATGGCTTTCTTTATTATCTTATTAAATGTAATTAACATGCTTTTTTTTCTAGATAAGGGGAGGTGTGGTGGCGATATAGACAGAATTTAAAATCACGCTCATGGCAGTTCCAGGGTTGCACACATGGATGAATACACAGTGTTGATAGTCTATATTATTATGTCATGAAACGGAAACACCCAGGACCATATATAGTACTGTGCAAACGTCTTGAGCCACCCCTCATTTCATTATATTTTGCTAAGAAAATGGGAAATAGGGGGAGTGATTTATTGAACCATGTGCAAACATACATGGAAATACAGTATATAAGGCAAAACAGAGTTTGGAACAATTTTACTGAACTTGAAATCAATATTTGGTATGATCGCCTTTATTCTTTAATACAGCCTGAACTCTGTTAGGCAGCTTTCTTGTAATTTCTTTAAGCAGTCTTCAGGAATGGCTCTCCAGCCTTCTTGAAGCACATCCAAAGCTCTTCTTTGGATGTTGGCTGCCTTTTGTTGTGTTCTCTGTCAAGATGATCCCACACTGCTTCACTAATATTGAGGTCTGGGCTCTGGGAAGGCCAATCCATGACTGACAGTGTTGTGTGTTTTTCTATCCAGGTATACTGAAGGGTCAGATGCATCTCTTGGGTCCCATGCCATGTTCATTTACAATGTTTCACTATGAAACACATTCATGTAATAATCAAGTAATAAAATATGTAAAATAGGGACTGAAGGTTCTTTGAGTGTGTTCAAGCATTTGTGTGTACTTGAACTTGTATTCACCATACAGTGCATGTAAGCATGCCCATTTACTGTACAGCTGCTAGACTGAAAGGTGATTTTAGGGCTACAACGTCTCTAAGGCTTAAATCCACCTCGGTAACACGGTTATAGTCATGATCCCTGGACGCTACTGTCCCTATGGGGAAAGCAAACATTTAGCCATGATGAAAAATCATGTAAGAAAAGCCACTGCTTGGCTCAAGTGCATTTATGCGTATTATACAGCCACATTCTGCTCTTTATCCGGTTGCATCATATCATCTTGAAGAGAGTGTGGCAGTCTAGGCAATCCAGCCATGCAGTCACACCGTTATTCAACTATGTGAATTAGCTCTGGGCTAGTGGCCAATTGTAACAGGCAGTCTAATCATCACATGTCTCTGCTACCTCTGTTACACTTTAAGTGGATACTTGCTCATATATATGGTAATCATACAATCGTTTTAAGCAATCCACATATTAACTATATCTCCTCTATCTGCTGGTACATAGTAACATTACCAGCTGACTCACTGAAACATTATACAAGACTTTGAAGGTGCATAACTAAATTGTACACTGCTGACATTACTGATTCCATCTGTATAATATAGTCTTCTTAGCTAATTCCTAATTTTACTTTACAACCTTTACTCTTTTGCCATGATTCTTCCTTAATCTATCATGTTTACGTTCTGCATCCATTCTTTTATTCTCTTCTTCTTCTTAACAGACACAAATGCTGATAAAGAGGTGTAAGGAATTATTTCCTTTCTTCAGTGCCACCCTTATAAAAATATAATTGGGGCAAACAGGCCCTTACCTTGCAGGATACTCTCTAGGTGATTAAGAAAGTGAGGTGGGAGAGCGGATTCATGGATTGAAGATGGGGGAAAGAAAAAAAAAAAACATAGTATGGAGTGGAGAAAAGAGAATAGAGACGGCACGAGAGAGAAACAGATAGGGCCATACTGCCGGTTCCACTCTATTTCCAGCCCAGTGTCAAAATGAATTTCACATCTTAATATGGAGAAAGTGCTTACTCTCTGAAATACAAAAAAAAAAAAAAAAAGTGTTGGTGGCGGTAGCAGTAAAGGAAAGGGAGGAGATGGGCTCAAGAAAGGGGATGGAGAGGGGGATAACAATGAGAGAGGAATAATGCTGACAGTAAAATAAAGAGAAGTGAGAACTCAATTAAAGGCAGGGATTTGACAGGGAGGGGGCTGGCCCTTAGGTACAGAGCGGGAGGGAAGGATAGTAGGGGACTCTCCTGCCTTAATGAGCTTAGCCCCAGGGCCTGACTCACTGGTTGACTGCTAAAACTGTATGACCAAATGGCTGCTCAGATGACTATAACACCGCTGCCAATGTGAAGAGTGGCACGGGTTTCAATGAGCTGGTAAGTGGAGACTAATCAGCAATGATAAGACTTTGTTGTTTGTAAATTTATGTCTCGCTTGCTGAGTCTGTACCATGACTGTGACGCACATTTTTCTGTGGTTTACAAAGATATAAAGACTATTCATAGGATAGAGTGTTTTTCCACCAGCAGTAATAGCTGTGCAAAAAGCATGCTTACCATGACATCAGCACCAAATTACAGTAAACATGGAAAAGAATTTACTAGAATAGCCAGGTTACAAGGGAATAATAACACTATTTGCACACTATGTTCTCAGCCCAGTTTTATCTCTGTATTGCTAAAAACAAATACCAACTCATTTCATAAACCTCCTTATTTGTACTTAGACTATTATTATTAACCCCCTATTGGATAGAAAGACTCCAATTATTTCTCCTATTATTTCCATGCCTGGATGGAAATTATGTTTATTAATTTTTTTTCTCCGCAATTTGTCCTCACCATTTTTGAATGGTTTCACCCTTTTCCACTGACATTGCTGAAATGGAACATGAGCACTTCATTTTACCAGCAGTGAAAGTCTCTTCTCATGATTCTGTATGTATTTTCTGTGTCTTTATCACCACATTAACAGCAGGAGAAAAACGAGAGACAAGAAGGGGGAAAAAAAAAAATCTACCAAGACTGCCAAGTGGCAAAGTTGAGCTAAAGCTGGAGCGTGGAATCATGTGAAGTAAAGCACCTCGAGGAGAGAGCGAGAGTGAAAGAATAGGGAGAGAAAAGGAGATAGAGGCAGTGTGATGGGCTGCTGCTGTTCAGTGTTGGGGATGATAAAACAGTGGGGGTGAATAAGGGCCTTGAGCTATGATAAACATATGGACACACAAACACAGTTATACAGATGCCCAAACACATACTGCTGTGTCTCTTCATTCAAGCACCTGCCTGTTCATGGACAGGCTTGATTGCACAGCCCTGACTCATCCTTGGCTACATGTTAAACCCCAGGGAGCCTCCGATTGGCAAGAAGATACTAATGGAGTGAAGCAGGAGCTGCTGGGAATGGCAAATCTCCGGCTGTGGGGATGCACCGGAAGTCTACGTGGGATCAAGCTCCCGCCCGTCAGCCCTGAGTTTTGATCTACAGTGAGACACTGCTTTTGATGTCTTAATCATCTCCCTCAATCGAGCTCAGGGATTTTGGGGAAAGGAGAGCAGTGGGGAGGGGAGAGGAGAGAGGCAACAGGGCAAGCCCAAGGATGTGAGCCCTGTGTGGGAAAAGGCTCCATGACACAGCCTGTTTGTCTCTGGATAACTAACTCTCAGTTGGCTTTGCAGCCACTCAACCTGTTGTAAACACTTTAATATCAGCTGCCCTGGTTTATGTACAGGACTGCCTACACTCTAACCTACTTTTGATCTGTTTAAAAAAATGTTTAAAGTTAATTGATAAACTCATCTACACAGTATACCTGGAAAACCTGAAGAAAAGACACTGCACTCACAGAAAGCAAAGCTCGTACAATGTTACAATTCTGAACTTCAGAGGAAGCCCAAGTCAAAGAGTCTCCTCGATGATCATAAGAGATGCAACAGAGAGCCAGAGTTCAGCACAATCCAATTAAATCAGCAACCACTGTCTTGAGTGAGGAGCAGAGGCCAGAAACAAGAAGAAGAAGAGGTTCAGAGAAAGAGCAAATGAGAGATGGAGAAAGAAATAGAGAAGGAGAGAGAGAGAGTCAAGATTAACAGTCAGATAAAAGAGGAGTGAGTCAGAGATGTATTCATTCATCAAAAGTTACAGACCCCACCCACGGCTTTTCCTCAGGGCTAAGTGTTCCATGGAGAAGCCTGATGAACTGATGAGCTGAGGGAGAAGTGCAAAGGAAGAGAGAGAGAGAGAGAAGAGAGAGAGAGAGAGAGAGAAGAGAGAGAGAAGAAGGAGGAAGAAGAACCCCTCCACCCACCACATCCAACCCCCACCGCAACCACTATAACTATCTAAAGAGATATCACAGCATGCCGTGTCATCTCCACAGTGCACAGTTAGAAGACCACAAGCATTAATAAGTCAACAAAACTGGGTTTTTCAAACACCATGTCATAGAGCAACACTCGAGTGTAGGAGAACAAAAACTAGTATATGTCTTCACATAAAGGGGGAAAAAATCACTGCAGCATTCAGTCTTCCTGTCAAAATACATTAGGGAAAAATTCTAATAAGATGTGTGAAGTTTAAACAGAAGTCTATAATATAGCAAAATACTTAATTAAAAGTAACTGCCATAGCGGGGTTGGTACTCGGCAGGGGCATAATAAGCATCCACAGGTTAACTGCAACAAGTGATAAGACTACAGTGATTTCTGATGTGAATGACAGCTATTAATAAAGCCCATTTGACTGTATTTGGTTTCCCTTTTCGATCATTAAACCTTTACTTGATGCATTAGCTCCAATATAACATAAAATGTCTCTTTGTGCACATATTGGTATTCAATTAATTTTAACAAGTTTCTCATACAATTCCTAATTTGGTAAGGTGTGAGTGTGAAGGATTGCCTGCCTCTCAGTGTTAGCCCTATGACAGACTGGTGATCTGTCCAGGGTAGCCCGCCTCTCACCTATGACAGCTGATAATACTTTCTTTGACGATATAAAGAAAGATAGGCAGATGTGAAATATAAAACTGAGGTCAGAGGTCAAATGTAACATAATATTTAGATGCAAACTATAATGTGATATTTAGAATCCCTATATACCAGTATCCTTTCCCAAACAACTTCTTAAACAAAAAAAAGTAGAATTTTAAGCATAGTTTTAAAGATAAAATACATTTATAAAGGTTTGACCTCATTTGATCTTGAAGAAGAGGTCAGAGGTACAAAGTAATGTGATATTTAGAATCTCTATATCATTACCTATATGCCTATATGTTGACAGTACAAACAATGGCAGTAAGAAACATAGTTTTAATAAAAAGCTCTATATATCATTGTTATCACGGGCTGGAGCTGATCCCAGCTGGGGACGAGAAGGCCTGGCTCACAGTCTCCGCTCTAATACATCCCAAATGTGTTCTATTGGGTTGAGGTCAGGACTCTGTGCAGACCATCAAGTTCTTCCACACCAAACTCACTCATCCATGTCTTTAAGAATCTTACTTTTTGCACTGGTGTGCAGTCATGTTGGAACAGGAAAGGGCCATCCTCAAACAGTTCCCATAAAGTTGGGAGCATGAACTTGTTCACAATGTTGTGGTATACTTTACTTTACTGGTAGTTCCTTTCACTGGAACTAAAGGAGCCGAGCCCAACTCCTGAAAAACAACCCCACACCATAATCACCCTCCACCAAACTTGCTGCAATGCAGTCAGACAAGAACCGTCCTCCTGGCAACCACCAAACCCAGACTCGGCCACTGGATTGCCACTTGATTTGTCGCTCCAGAGACACATCTCCACTGCTCTAGTGTCCGGTGGCAGCGTGCTTTACACCACTGCATCTTATGCTTTGCATTGTGGTGGGTGATGTAAGGTAGATGCAGCTACGTGGCCATTGAAACCCATTCTATGGTATGCCCTGTTCTTGAGCTAATCTGAAGGCCACATGAAGTTTGGAGGTCTGTAGTGATTGACTCTGCAGAGAGTTGGTGACCTCTGTGCACTCTGTGCCTCAGGATCTGCTGACCCCACTCTGTGATTTGAAGCGGCCTACCACTTTGTGGCTGAGTTGCTGTTGTTCCCAATCGCTCCCACTTTGTTATAATACCACTAACAGTTGACTGTTAGTAGGGAGGAAATTTCATGGCTGGACTTGTTGGACAGGTGGTATCCTGTCTCGGTACCACACTGGAATTCACTGAGCTCCTGAGAGTGACCCATTCTTTCACAAAAGTTTGTAGAAGCAGTCTGCATGCCTAGGTGCTTGATTTTACACACCAGTGGCCATGAAAGTGATTGGAACACCTGATGAGTGAATACTTTGGCAATACAGGGTATCTGTTCTCTCTGGTAAGAGGGTTGGGATAACACACTTATATTCCAGTCCAGTCAATACAGCGATTCAATCGATACCACAACCACAAATTCAAGGATC